>NC_091747.1:55029936-55107436 GCF_043380555.1 Nothobranchius furzeri
ATGTCCTCACAGTGAAAGGGCGGTGAACGTCGGAGTTCTTCTTGTGCCAAAAGGAGACGGCTACTGCTCCTGCAAGTATCTGGAAAATGAAATAAATGGTAAAATTAGAGCATGTTTGATCACATGCATGGATCTTTGGGAGGGTTTTCTTTACCGCAGTTGGCTGGATGAGGAAGATGCAGGAGATCAAAGAGACAAAAAGCGATTGTGTCCACAGCAAAGCCTTGCTGCTGCTGAATCTGATGCAAAGAATAAACACTTTGGTGCGATAATAATAAGAAAAAAAACACGGAGAAAGATTCAGACATGATCTACCTCACTCCCAGCACGGTAGAGATCACCACACACAGGAGAGACACCAGCAGACACAGCACCCAGGCCAACCAGCAACACCACAGAGACACCACTCTCAGCACGCTTTTATTTTGAAGGGTGTGACCTTGAACAGTTTTCTTAGATTCAGACTCCCCACTTTCGGTAAAAAGTCCAGCGCCTCTTTTCTTGGGTGTTGGATTGCTGTAAGGTTCTGGTCCCACGCTGCTCTCAGACATCAGAGGACCCCCATAGCTTTTGGCTAATCTTGAATGGAGTATTTCATTTGCGCTTTTATTTTCTAGGATTTGGGACACAGACTGGATATCTGTGTCCTAAAGCACACACAAAAAATAAATCTCACCTGGCATCTGTGAAAAACAGGACTGGAAAGAAAAACAGATTATGATTGAAAACCTTGTATCTGTCGATCCTGCCTCCCTGGGTCCACGTCTGAAGGTCATCCAATGTCGAATGGGATTCAAATTCTCCGTCCTTTACTGAAAACGTATCTGCAAGAAGATCATTTAAACAAATAAAAAAAGTAGTATAATACAAAACAAAAAGAATTCAGAAGTCACAGATTGTGAAAAAATGTGCGTCTGTAATTTCTATCATAGATTAACTTCAGTTGTTACAAAAAGAAAGTAAAAAATTCACATTATATCATTTTAAAGACTTTGCTTGTATAATAGTGCAGAAAACCATCTTTAGCACCTAGAAACCAGCACTAATTCTGGCCCTCACACAGCTGCTACTCCTTTAAGAAGCTCTTCCATCTTCCACTTGTTGCCTTGTTGCTACAAAATTCACCTGTCCACACCTTCAGACAATCGCACTCTAATCTCCACCATGGCCAAGACCAGAGAGCCGTTTAAGGGCACCTGAGACAAGATTGTAGACTTGCACAAGACTTGAATGAGCCAATCTACAATAGGCAAGCAACTCGGTGAGAATAGATCAACGGCTGGAGAAATGATTAGAAACTGGGATAAATACAAAGTCTCAGACAGACAATCTCCCTCGACCTGGGGCTCCACAAATGATCTCCCCTCATGGGGTACAAATGATCTTGAGAACAATGAGGGAACAGCCCAGAACTACACGGGGGAACTGGTCAATGACTTGAAGGGAGCCTGGACCATGGGAAACAAAGGTTACTGTTAGTAACGCATGTTATCATGGATTCAGATCCTGCTCGGTGCAGACCCATGCAGAGGGAAGAATCATTGCATCCTAGAACACCATGCCCACTGTGAAGCACGGGGTGAAAGCATCATGTTATGGGGCTTCTTTCTGCAAAAAGAACAGGAATACTGAACTGAATGGGGTAAAGGAGTGTCAATGAAAAAAGCATTTCAACGCCTCAATCCAGTAGCGTTTAAAGTCTGTGTTACCAAGTCCAAACCACCATGGCTCTAGAGACGATCTGTGGGGAAGAATGGGCCAAAATACCCGCTACAGTGTGAGCAAACCTGTTGAAGACCTACAGGAAATGACCTCTGTCATTGCCACCCAATGGTGCATTACAGTAGCCTAGTGAACTAGACCAAATTCTTGCTATAAGCACCAGTGGCGAATGTGGCGACCGTAAACACTTACAACTCTTTGCCACACATCAAACAGTCAGTTAGAGTTGTAGATTGTATAAGAACAGTGGAAATACATTTCACATAAATAAGTTAGTGCTGAACGAGAATTAAAATGTTTAAAAATGAGTTAATTTTATGATGTTGTAAATGTAGTTAAAACAAAGTACAGAGTACCCTATTGTGTTTTGTTTATCTTGGTGAAATAAATGTGTTCATTGTGATCCCTTTTGAATCTGATGTTGTAAATGGATTTAAGCCACCCTTTGTTCATGTTTTGTCAAAATTGGAGAGAAAGAATAAACCTTCCTGTTGTGAAACTGACATCAGCTCAATGTGTGTCCCTTTTTCTATTCTTTATCACAGACACACGTTATTGAACAGGAAACCAGTTGCCCCTCTGGTCGTCATCTTAGGGAGGCAACAATTCTGGGGGCTCGTCGTTAATACATTTATTTAGTCTGGCTTGCCAGGCTAGCATTACAGGGTAATGAGCTGAACTTTTGCTGTTGCATTTGCTTATTTCTGCAGAATTGTACAAACAATTTCTTTTAAAAAAACATATCATATGATTTCCTGTATTTTTTACATTCTGTCTCTCATGGGCGAAGCGCACCTATGAGGAAAATCACAGGCTTCAAATCTTCTTAAGTGGAACAACTTTTTCACTGTAAACACTAGAGAGAAAGAGGAAACGACGTGGCTAAATCATTTTCTCAGTCTTTCTGCAACCTTCAGGTCGGATTGCTGGTCCTGTTGACTTGATCCCACTCAGTCGAAACAGGAAAGACACCACGAATGCTGCAGGCAGCACGACGGCCACACTCAGAAGTCCTGTTGTGATGGAATCGGGCGATATAACCATGATGCCCAAATCAAACGGCAACTGTAAAGAAGAGGAGATAAAGGACAATGCTGTGGGAATGTTATAAAACTGAAGTTCACCAAGTTTTTAGCAGTCACCTGGTCGTCTGTTAGCGACACGATGACTGCGTTGGTGCACACGTATCCCGACAACAGCAGAACACACACGCAGAGCCTTTGAGTGTGTGTGAAGGAGTGTGGAGAGGGGCAGCAGAACACCGACATCCAGATGTGAAAATCAGCCAGGAAATCAGAAAACTTGACAAAAAACACCTTCAAGAGAACACAGAAACATTTAAAAGAGTCATTTTAAAGTAAGGGTCTGTGCGTCTGGTTGTTGTACCTTTGCAAAGCTGCTTCGGCGAACACGCAGCATCCTCTCCACCTGGCCGTCACCTCTGTGTGCAGCCAACCAGCTCTCACTCACAAACACCCACGAGCGTCCCTCCACCTGGGTCAAATGTCGTTCAGCTTCGTGGGCAAACTGAAACGAGCAAGCATCGCAATTTTGTCTGACCTCAGATACCACCACTTGTTTAAGGTTCCAGTCAGGAGAAGGTCCAGAGTTGTCGTGCCAGATGTGGACCCCCCACACACGGCCCAGACTGTTCGCTGCACTGGGGAGACCAAATTCTTTCATTTCTTGAGGAAATTCTTTGTTTTTGCTGAGAAAACAAAGCTCAGGAAGGTTTTACCTCAGCAGAAAGGTGTCTTGTGAGTTCCTCCTGAACAGGGTGCATCCTGGGACCTTTAGTTCCTTTGTCTGTGAGGCTCCATGTTCACCACACAGCTTTATGTACACCTGAGCAAGAGAACGTCAGAGTCATCACACCATCATGTGTCCACAGAAGCACAAACAGCTGACTGAAAAGGAACAGGCTTACTTTTGCAGTCATGCAGGCTGCAGAGCAGAGACCCGTGTGGATGCAAACGTTATACAGACACGAGTCTGATGGGTCGTTGTCAGAAAGGTAGTGTGCTCTCCGATTCTCCTCAGAGACGATGTCCTCCCTCTTACACCACACCAGCCCTGGGATGCAGAGGACCAGGAGGAGAATCAGGACACCAAGAACCGTCACATTCCTGGAAACACTGAAGGGTGAAAGAGACGGACAGGGATGAGGATTTAAAAAGCTTTTTTCCCTCAATGATACGAAGACAATTTGTTTTATTATGTATAAAGAGAAGTGAGGGTACCTCAGAAACTGGTCCAGAGCGGCTGTGTCGTGACTGCTCTGGATCTGCTGCTGAGAGACAGTCACTGGCCTCAGATGGTAACAGCTGGATCAAATAAAATACCAAAAACTAAGATGTAAACCACCAAGAACTCTTGATGTTTAACATATTTGCAGTCTCACCTGCAGGTGACTGCCTGCGATGTTTCCGTTTGCTGTGTCCTGCAGCCCTGATGTGTCCAGACTCCCTGCTGTCCATGCCAGGACAAACACAAGCTGCTGCCCACGGTCAGGCTGTAGCTTATCTGGTCGCTCTTATGCTTCCAGCTGGGTACTTTCTCAAAATCTGCATCGAGCAGGGCTAAGTGGCCGACCCCTGCTGCTGGAAATTTAGACAAGAGAAATTACATTTATTGCAGAAACGCTGTTTGAATGGTCTGTATTTGTACAGCACCTTCTAGGGTTCTACAACCCCCCCCAAGGCACTTTACAACACAACAAGTCAATCCCTGTTTCTCCGTCCTCCTTCTTCAAATTTGGTATAGAGACGTTTTTGTCATGGTCTGTGTCTGCATCTCCCCTCATGTGTCTCCTTGTGTCCTCCATTCGTTCTCTAGGTGCTCCTTTTGTGTCCTAGCGCCCTCATGTGTCATGTCTGCGTCTTCCTCATGTGTCTTCTGGTTTTCCCCATTTGCCCCTAGATCTCCAGCCCTCTAGGTTTCTCAAGTCATTTCCTTTAGTTACAGCCTTTCATGATTTAGTATGTTTTTTCCCATCAGTGTTTATTATTTTTCTCCCCCCTCCCTTTGAATTGTAGTTAGGTTTCCTGCTCTTTTGTATTAGATTTTATTCTTAGGTCAAGTTAGTTTCTCCCCTGATTAGTCATTGCCTTCACCTGGTCCTCCTCCCACACCCCACACACCTGCAGCTCATCTTCCTCTCATCCTCTCTGTGTATTTAAGCCCTGTCTTGTCTCAGTGTCTTGTCAGTTCATTGTTTGTATTCTGTCAGTCTTGTCTCTCGTCATGGATTATTAGGGTTTTTGGTCTTCTCGTGTTCTCTAGGGTTTGGGGTTTTCTAGATCGTTATCTGGATTTTGGATTTTGGCTCCCAGCCTTTGGACCTATTTTTGTTCTCCTTAAAATTTATTCATCATTTCTGCCTCGTGTCATCCTGGGTACTGCATTTTGGGTCCTACAAACCTCGTATCGTGACAGTTTTTCCCGTTCAGGACTTGCTGGCGATGACTTTTGATTTCGTACCTTTAATATTCAAGATTTTCAACCTTTTCTGCAAAAAAAGGCCAGAAAATAGTAAAATGGTAACTTATGTAGACTTCTAGAGTTTTACAGCCCCCCCCCCCCCCAAGGAGCTTTACAAAAAACAGTCATTCACACACACACTCACAAGCTGGTGGTGATGAGCTACAATGTAGCCGCAGCTCCCTGGGCGCTCTGACGGAAACAAGACTGCCGTGCACCGGTGCCACCAGTCCCCCCGACCACCACCAGCAGGCGAGGCGTGTGAAGTGTCTTGCCCAGCAAGATGGGCACTCAATTCTGCTGCAGCTATCATCCCAACGCTGTTTAAATGCTAACTGATGGTAATTTGCTTGCTTACTGTATCTACCGGCCTTTAAAACAAGGCTCCGCCCACCTGGTTACTATGACTGGTGTTGGTGGTCGCAGGGACCACCCATGCTTTCTTCAGCACCTTCACTTCCACCAGCGCGTGCTAAGGCAGCTGCGGCTACATTGTAGCTCATCACCACCCGCTTGTGAGTGTGCGTGTGAATGGCTGTTTTGTTGTAAAGTTCCTTGGGGGGCTGTAAAACTCTAGAAGTCGCTACATACGTTACCATTTTACTATTTGCTGGCCTTTTTTTTTTTTAGCAGGAAAGGTTGAAAATCTTGAAAAACATTAAAGGTATGAAATCAAAAGTCATCGCCAGCAAGTCCTGAATGGGAAAAACATTTCAATACCAAATTTGAAGAAGGACGGAGAAACAGGGATACTTTTTATCAGATACAAGAAGTTGATTTCCTGACTCTTTTACTTGGAAATCAGTGGAAAAACAAACAAAACAGCTAAAATCATAAAAATAAAGTCTTTTACCCGTCAGGTAGGATGGAGGCAGAGTTACGTGCATGCTATTGCCCTCCCATTGGTGAACCCTCTGCAGGTGGTGCATTCTGGGAGTTGGCCTCTCAAACATCCTAAAACAGAGTCGTGGTTCCATTAGAACGCATCACGATAAAACTGTTTTACTTCAACCAATAACGATTAATTGTGACAGTTTACCTGAAGAGAAGCATGATGGGAAATGCCCTGCAGGACGGCGGTGTGAACACCACCGTCACCTGGATGGCCTGATGTATGTGCTCCGGGTGGATGCTGAAGTTGTGGTAGTTGATGCGGCTGCGTGGGAGGATGAACTCTCTCCCAGAGGTCGTCTAAAGCAGAAACATGATCACATCTGTGCAAATAAATCTCCCAAGAGACGTTTGAAGACTTTTGTGCATCCCTGTGTTCCCAGATTAGAGAGCATTTATAATCCCACCCAAGAGACTTCAAGCAAAAAGTAATCTAAACATACGTTTCTATGTGGATGTTGTAGCTCGACGCTGATTGGCTGAAGAAGGGAGCGAACATGGATTCTTCTGTTGCTGCACTTGTATAAATTAAAATCAACAACCGGTCCTGAAAACTGAACAAAAATAAAGACATAAGAGGGCAGCATTTCCTCTAAATCCCTTAAATCTCACATCCTGCAGCTCTGACTTGTGTAGGAAACAACGCCCAGCTGTAAGGGTTCTGGGACAGTTCAGTCAGAACTGTCAAGATGCAGATGGGCTCCGGTCTTGGATGAGATCTTCCACCGAGGTGACCAAACACCATCTCGATGAGAGACGCGGGCAAGTAGACGGTGGTGGAGTTGGTCCTGATGATGGTGGAGGTGTGGTTTAGGGATGAAGCGTGCAAACGGATTAAACCAGAGCTGACTGTGATCTCTGGAGACTCCTGGGATAAAATACGTCTCTAGAAACAAAAACGAGAAGAAAGTCACAACACAACTAATGTGAAAAGAAAAATGATATATATACTTTATTTCGCTCTCACCAGAACCAATTTTGAAGCCGTGTGTAAAATATCATCAACGAGCTGTTTTATAGGAATGGATCCTTCCTGTTTGAGGTGATTTGCTGAACCTGTCATACAGCCGCCTCCAGTCCTAGTCTGGCTTTGGTTGGTGGGTGATTCTGGCTCCATGTTTGGTGTTTTAGGAGTGAAATCCCAGCTGGTGACCACCTGAAGGCTATGTGAAATCAAGCTGACCAGACCATAGAGCATCCTCTGGTCAGGATGGGACCAACCAGGAGTAGAGAACTGTCCTAACACAGCCTGAACGTGTGACATTACTCCTCCTATGCTCTCTAAAGTCACCTAAAGCAGGGTTAAAAAGGGATTTCAATCATTTTTATGTTCCTAAGCAGCCTTTTGTCCATAAAAAAATCAATATAAAACAGAATTGATCTTCTTACCTGACTTGAAACTTGTAGAAGACCATTCAGAATAAAGATGTTGTCCTCTACTGATATCTACAAATAAACAATATAATTCTGTAAATTCTGTAGTGTAATGAATCCAAATCTCTTCATCTAGATCTCTACCCGGTCTCTGATCTCCATCCCACATGTGACACAAATAAGCACATTACGCATGTGCTTCTGAGCATGAGCATCCGCCTCAGCATCACGGCTCAGTCTGTTCAGGATGCTGGAGAGGAGGCTGATGGAGTTACGGATCTCTGCAGAGTTCCCGAGATGCACGAGAGCCGACAAGGTCCTCAGACCGGCTTCTGACCTGGAGACAGTTTAAAATATTGCATTAAATCTTGAGCTTTGGTGTTGCACTGCAAAAATAGATTTTCAAGAAAGTAGAAAAATTATGAAATTACTTTTGGAAATTTCATCTTACTGTTTTGTCTAAAAATAAAAAATATATCTTTTTTCTGTAAAACAGCACTCATGGAAATAAGTAAGGCAGAATGTTTTAAAATATGATCTAATTTTCTTGTTTTGTGTTAAAAAAAACTGCCAATGCTGTAAGTAAAAACTGCTTGGCTAGAATTCTTAAAACTAGCAAATGAATACAACATTAGGTTCATTTCCTAGTTTTAAAATTTTTACGGCAATAGCTATTTACTCTGCCACTAGCTAATATAAAGGCTAGCAGTTAGCATTTTCAGTTTGCCAATCGTCAATAAAAAAGCACAAGAGGAAAATTTTGCTTTTCTGTTGGCATCACGGCAGATCCTGAAAGCAAATGTAAGAGCGTAATGTCTGGAGCAAAGAGCTAAAACCAGAGTGAACATCAGCGCGGTCTACGCTAGTTTGAGGAAGCTCAAGGTGGCTACAAAATCACGGACTGATGGTGACCTGCCTTTGTTGCTACTAGACTTGTAAGTAACAATATTTTTGTCCAAGAGAGTCGATCTTTTTACTTTGTGGTTTATTTTAGTATTAGCTAGTTCACGTTAGCTTTAGCTCATTGTTAGCGCTATCTACAGCGGGCTATGACAGGATTGTTTTCGACAGTTGTAATTCTGCTTTCAACCAGTAAGAGGGAAAATGCAGAAAAGTCATTGTTGCTTTAAGTAGTGCTGTTTTGCAGATAAGAAAATGTTTCTGTTTAGACTAAAAATAAGATAAATGTCTAAACATAAAGCTTTTATTTTCTTGAAAAATCTGTTTTTGCAGTGTGGTGTGAATCGTGCTGTCATGGGCTGCTTCTTTAAATGTTTAGTCTTCCTTTAAAATAAACTTGATATATTCATCGACCATATTTCTGGTACTGAAACCAACAATTAGCCCGTGAACTTGAGATCATTTTGAACCATAGTCATAACCGTAGTACGATAAGAGTCTCTTACAGCTTCAGATCAGGATTGGAATGAGATGGTGAAGAAGAGGAAGGGCCTCTGATGAAGCTTGGTTTGACCTGGACGGTAATGGGACAGGGTTTGGTGGCTGATCCATGTATTCCTCTTCTGATCTCAGTATAAATTGTGACTATAGAAACAACAATAAACAAATGTATTCAATTAGATAAGAAAATATTATTTCAAACATAATTGCATCTATTTTTTCTCTGTGTGTGTGTGTGTGTGTGTGTGTGTGTGTGTGTGTGTGTGTGTGTGTGTGTGTGTGTGTGTGTGTGTGTGTGTGTGTGTGTGTGTGTGTGTGTGTGTGTGTGTGTGTGTGTGTTTACCTTTAAAATCATCACTGGGATCACCTGAAGGAAGGCAGAAGTAGTACTGGAAGTCTCTGCCCTGGTACAGAACCCTGGGGGGTTGGTCTCCTACACTGAAGCTGTACTTGTACATTAAGTCCTTAATAACACACAAACATAAATAAATAATACGAGGATGGATGTAAAATGATCTGATTAGTTGAGTTACCAGCTGTTTTCATGACAAACCTCTTGTCCTGAGGTGCAGAAGATGCTGAAGTGTGTGTTTAACTCCATCCCTTCAGCAGGCTGCACCTGACACGTCAGGCCCTCAGGAACGGGTCTAGTCCGCAAGAACAGCTGAGTCCGACCAAGAAGCGTGTTCTGAAACTCTAGTTTTATCAGATAAAGTCAGAGAAGATTAATAACAAACTGCAATCATGCGATTTTAAAAGGAAACTCATCAAACGGAGAGAAAAGGAAACTGAACGCTCTATTCTGTTTTTTCCATCAGAGTTTTAAACTTACTGGCAGAAACATCTAACATGTACATGCTTTTTGGCCTCAGGCTGAAGGGTTTGAATTCAAGTAAAGATGAGGCGATGCCTGGAAAACAGAAAAATAAGTCAAAGTGTAGCTTAACAGAGGTGGACACGTTGCTGAAACGTGTGACGGTGGCACCTGTGTAGGTGTACGACTCGAAGAGGACTCCGTCTACGGCGTCTCGGTGCAGGCCCAGCACAGTAGGCTTTTGAATCACCGCTGAAGGTTTGGGATCCACCAGATTACTCCCCTCATCTGGGATTAAAGCTGGGGCAAACTCAAACTCCTCTCCTGGGGTTGACTGCTCATTGTTTACACCTGAGAAAATGCACAGGTAAATCAACAAGTTTATATTTACTATAAATTCTGCAGTAAATATAGATTTGTACCACCGAGTCTTCCTGCAGACATCCCAGGGTCTGCTTCTTCTACAGGAAACGGGACTTTAAAATCGTCTGGATCTGCAACCGAGCCAGAAGGAATAAGTAAAGCTATTAAATCATCATAAAGCAACTTTGTTTCCTAATTAAGAATCACAAAAAAAGTGCTTTTTTTGTTGATTTTTAGACAAAAACCAGCTCTGGTTCTATTTACCATCTAGGGCTTCACTCTCCAACGAAGGAAAAACATATTCCCAGTCAGCAGATGTTTCAGGATCATCTGGGATTTCACTTATTTGTTCACCAAGGTGCTCTGAGTGTACCCTGTTGTCCTGGTGGATAAATACACCAGTGGAGGGATCGGAGTTTGAGGAATCTGAGTGGAGAGGAAACCTTTAATATAGGTTCATACTTTCTGTGTCGCAGATTATTTATAACAACACACCAGCAGGGTTTGTTGTGGTTCCTCCATCGCTGAAATCGGGAAACATTCCAAGAGTCTGAGAAAACGGAGAAGGATTTTCCGCTATGGCAAACGGAGCTCTGAGTTCTGCTGCGTAACAAAACGGGACTGGAAAAAAAAAACAGATGCACGGCCATTTTCCTCCAGTCGTAAACAACAGCCATCAGCTGATTGATTAGTTTACCTTCTGTAGCAGGCTTGGAGGAAGCGTTGACCAGGTGGAGGCTCCACAAGTACTGGACGGATTCTGCAGTAACGTTACAGCCTTCACATGTTGCACTGACAGACAAGAACTGGTCCCAGTTCAGCTGGTCTCCCTGGCACTGGTGGCAGTAAACTGAGACCCTCCTGAATACAAGGAAAAAAAACAAATATATGTTTTAAATCTGTTGTTTTGTTTACCCATATCTGTACAATTATATGCAGAAGATTTGCTGATTCAGCCTTTTCTTTTTTAGTGTCATTCGTTTTAAAAGTTCATACCCGTTTACGTCAGCCATGATGGTGAGGAAGGTGTCTGAGGAAGATGAACGCTCCCCACTGTGGATGGTGAGCGTTATCTGGAACTGATCAAAGTTGGGTCTCAACAGGCCGATGGGAAATCGGAACTCGGGAGAGGAAGTGGGAACATCTCGACTGAAACAGGAGCTGATGATGCTGGAAACTGGTTGACATCTCCATGTGTAGCTATACAAAACAACAGGAAAAAAAAAACTCAACACCCATCACCCCCAACACCTCACCTCACCTTGACTTCCTCTGCTTATCCAGGTCCGGGTTGCGGGGGCAGCATCCCAAGTAGGGACCGCAGGCAATCCTCTCCCCGGCCGTGTCCGCCAGCTCCTCAGCAGGAACACCCAGGCGTTTCCTGGACAACCTAGAGATGTATTTCCTCCAGGTGGTCCTGGGTCGACCCGGGGGCCTCCTGCTGGCAGGACATGCCCAAAACACCTCCTGAGGGAGGTGTCCAGGAGGCATCCTGACCAGATGCCCGAACCACCTCAACTGGCTCCTTTCGATGCGGAGGAGCAGCGGCTCCACTCCGAGTCCCTCCCGGATGTCTGAGTCCCTCATCCCTAAGGCTGACCCCGGCCACCCTGTGAAGGAAACTCATTTCGGCCGCTTGTATCCGCGATCTCGTTCTTTCGGTCATCACCCAAAGCTCATACGTGAGGGTTGGGACGTGGTTCAGCTCCCTCCTCACCACAACAGATCGGTTCAGCGTTCGCATCACTGCAGACGCTGCCCCAATCCACCTATCGATCTCCCTCCTTCCCACACTCGTGAACAAGACCCTGAGACACTTAAACTCCTCCACTTAGGGGAGGACCTCTCTCACGACCCGGAGTTGGCAAACCACCCTTTTCCGGTCGAGAACCAGGGCCTCAGATTTGGACCTCCACCATTATCCTACACTCTAAGAAATAAAATGTTAAATTTACTTAATCAGCTCATGCCAGCTGGTTCCATTAAACCCAGTTTCTTAAGTGCAGTGATGGAATGTACTTTACTGTACTTTTCTGTACCTGTACTTTACTTGAGTAATTTTTAAGTACCAATTGTAATTTTTACTTCACTACACTTTTAAGCAATTATCAGTTTCAAAAGGAAAAGTACTTTAATTTGGGTGTTGCCCGACCCCTACCCCACTCTTGTAAGTACATTTGGAAATGCATACTTCAATACTTTTACTTAAGGGGATACTAAGTGGTTTTGCTTGCCTTTAGCACCCCTTAGTGTCCGTTAACAATCCTCTGTGATCAAACCGAAAATGAAACGTATCTCCTCGCTGTGCGTTTGTCTTTTTAACACCTTAATCTAACTGCTGACATGTCTCTCCAGCCTTTAATTAGTTTCTACAGGAGCGATTCATCACTAAGTCAAACAAATCAGCTGTGTTCATGATCTAAATCATGCAGGAAATGTGCTGGAACCAGACTGCAGCACCAGGCATGTCAGCTCAACAGGGAGTGGTCTGCCACACTGAGTTTGCAAATGTGGTATTTTGGCCACAGAGGGCAGCAGAGGTCTGAGTGACATTTATACCTTCATGTCAATTATTTCTTGGATACTTCTACTTTTACTGAAGTTTTTTTTTTACCTCTTTGTCTAAATCAAGTCTTCCACCACTGCTTAAACGTTAGGAGTAATATTCATTGTTAAACATTGTCAGGTTGAAGTAAATGCATATTTACTAAACCGGGCTAAGTGGAACCAGTTGATATTACTTGGTTAAGTAAATTAAACATTACTTTTTTTGTGTGTGTTTGTAGTGGAGCGTTTTTTGCTTCTCATCAGAAGAGCTTTATCGATTCTATCCAAATGAAAAGTGCAAAGTACTGCGCTTTTAAAATTGCAGTGATTTCTGCTCCTTGGATGAGAAATAAAGAAGTCCAGTTGTCTATGCCTGCCTGAAACCCTCCACACACACAGCCAGGTGTCCCACAGAACGTAGATATTTTCCTACGGTTTGGCCTGCCATCTACATGAAAGTAAAAATAAACCAAAAATTATTCTTTCAAAATCTCTGGCCAAAATGGAGATTTGTGATTTCTCCATTGTCTGCATGTAGTTTTGGGTCTCGCAACGTTACTGCCCACGACAAAAATGCTCTGACATCACATGTGAGGCTTGTTTTCACAAACTCGGTTACTGCTCCGTGTAGACGACCAAACGCAAAGGACAACATTAGAGACGGTTAATGTCCACCACCTAATTAGGCCAAGACCCAATGTTCATTGGGATTCCGCAATTATTTGCTCACTTGTGTACTACGCACGCGAAGCCTTACCGTGCACTTCCTCCAAGTGCACTTCGCTAAGGGCCGTAGGGTGCAGTGTGAGTATTGGGATTAAGTCACTGTTAACATTCAACGAATGATTTTGGTAAAGATGCTGATGATTTGGAGAACTACTGCCACCTAGAGGCTTGGCATGCCTATGAGCAGGCTTCACAAAGCACTAGATTTTCTTTACAGAAAACAAGGTGGTACAGACTGTTGTGAGCTGGGAGGTGAGCACTCCACACACACCATGACATCACCTGGCTTGTGAGTTCTCTGATTCCAGGAGAGAGAGCAGCAGCTGCAATCAATCAGCTGATCAGTGGGTGGCCTTCATAAGGAGGACGGAGGACACTGCTAAGCCGCCGGATGATTACGCCTTACTGGTAGAGTCCCAGCCACAGTGTTAACTCGATTTTGAACCTTGACTTTGAACTTTGAAACTACAGCTTTTGAACTTTAGAAACATGTTTTTTCGCTAGCGATCTTTTGCTCAGATTTTTTGTTCTCGTTTTGTCTCAGGCTCAGTCATCTTTCCATACACCACCTCCTCGCTGAGAGCTTTTGGATTTACTACCCGACCATATGACGTCTGGACGTCACTCCCGGTTCCCGTCCTCCTCACGGCACTAACTGCTCCCAGCACTTCAGGCTCTCTCTCTCTTCCCCTCCAGTTGTAAAACCTCGCCGATCTTCATCATCCCGGAATACTCGTTCACTCTCCCAGCTCACCCCTCCCTGGAGGTCCTCCACCACGCTACGTCTGTAAGTCCTCCTACCAAACTCATCCTCTACCATACTACAGTATCAATCAAGGACTCACCTCTGTTTCCCTTCCCTCAGACGCTGCTCCCGTTAACCCATTCACTGGATTTCCAGTGCACCCTAAGTTCTAGTTACCAAATAAATCTTTATTTTTTCACATCCTGCTCCAGTGTGTTGATTCTGCATGTCTTGGGTTAAATCATTGCCTCAGATCATGACACAGACCATTATTCCTAGAAGGGCGGGTGAAAATATTCAGCTTTACCGCCATCCGACTAAGTGTGTACATAGCCTTAATCTCCTTATGATACATTCAACCAGCATTGTCTACCTGAGCGGCTCGAGAGGAAAGTCTGAATCGTAAGATGCTCGTCCATCTAGCGTAATCATGGTCTCGCTCTTTTTGTCTATGAAGATGTTGGTGCCACCTTGGATGAAGGCCACGGGAGGACTTGGCATGACCTCAAACCTCACAGTGTGGTTACTGTACACCACACTGCCAATGATCTGAACCTGAGGAGGACAGGGACATCAGTTCTTGTTAAAACTGAGATCCCCAGGTGAAGACACTCTTCCTCTGGTGATGACTCACTCTTGCGATGGCCGTGTAGGTGCCATATTGTAGGAGATGACTCTGCAGCACGATGCTTTGTTCGCGTGTGTTTGTTAGATTCAAAGGAAAGACCAGTCCTGCAGAGTCAAACAAGGTCCATGTGTAGCTGAGGCCTTTGGACGTGTCACAGAGAACGTTTGTCTCAAAGGTCACCCCCAGTCGGACCTCCTCGTATCTCCTCACCTGAATGCAGAAGGGAGGGTTTTTAATTTCTACGACAAAGAACGTTCCAACATTTCAGGCGGTACCTGTAGTCTGAGCGGCCCCATGTTTTTTACTGGTGGAGGCTGACAGGGCCGGTCCACAACGAAGATGTGGCTGCTCAGAGACGCAGAGCTGATGAGGTTGGACACTGTCACCGTGATCGTGAACTCTCCTGATCTGCAGAGGAAAACACATAAAGTTACCTGAGAAGCCATGACATTCAGGTCGCCAGAGGAGAGCGGGACTTTTCATTTCTTGGACCTAAATTATGGAATGGTCTCCCGCTGCTGGTTAGGCTATCTCCGTCACCGGATGTTATGAGGAGTAGATTAAAGACCCATTTCTGTTCTTTGGCTTTTCTACAGGAGTTTGAGGGAGCCGTGCTTATTCTGTGTATTTTATTCTCTTGCTGCTACTGTCTGGATATGTGATGCTTCATTCTTTTTATTAACCCCTCATTATTTGTTTTATTTTCATTTTTCACTGTTTCAATGAAATTGATTTTAACTGTACACTGGTGTGTTTTACTGTATTGTGTAAAGCACTTGATGATCAGTGTTGGGCAAGTTACTTCAAAACTGTAATGCATTATTAATTACTTGTTACCCTCATTTTAAAGTAATTCATTACATTACAATATTACTGATTTTAAAATGTAAGGCATTACACTACTTTTGCATTACTTTAAGTTACTTTCACCAAAACAACTTCAATATGAATCTGGTAATGTGACGCTCAGTGAGCTCATGACATATATGTGGAAAGTGATGTGGTGTCTGAGCTAGGATTGCTGTTAAAATCAGTCCGATATAATAACAGTGCTTTAAAAATCATTGTTTATTAAATAAAAGCAACAACAATCTGTACTCTCAGCACACTGCCATCTTATAGGGCCATCTGAGCAGGGAGTGAGGTGATGGGGGCTCCAAGCCTATATTTGCCTTGGTCCCCAAAATGCCTTGATACGGCCCTGGATGTGGGACTGACTTCTGGGGTGATCTGATTCTATCACATGTATAAATATTAAATGCTTATATATTATTGCTTTTCACTGGTAAAAATGTGTATTGGGGATAAATCTACCTACTTTTTTTCCCTTTTCAAGCACTTTGTTTTGTTTTCTTGATTTTATTTGAATTATTTCCGGCCCTTTCTCTCTCTAACCTTCCTGCATGCTGCATGTTTTCTCCGTCTTCCAGAAAAACTGTTTCCTAGACTTCCTACTAACTAATCAGCCAAAGGGATCTACCAAACACAAAAAAAAAATTAAAAAAAAAAAAAACACTTAATCTGCGCTGCGCTCCAGCAGCAATGAAATGAAATCACTGGGGCACAGATTATGAACTCAGCTGAAAAGTACATGAAGTACCAGAGAATACGTGCGGATATAAACGATCACAAACAAATGACTTCATTTTGTTGGAGCGATTTTGTGAATATAACAGCGGCCGTGCGCAGGACGCAGCTGGAGTATTTGAGCCATTACCGCTGCGTCCTCTCTGCTCATAGAATGCCCGCAAAGCTGAGTCCATAAATGACGTCATATATGTGGATACTGGATCTTTTTTCAGGTTTCCTGCAATTTGAGTTTTTAGGAAACACACATCTTGATTCTGGGTTTAAAAATGCATTGTAATTACCGCGTTACTGACAATTGTACAGAGTAAATATTACCATTTTCTTTCCCTGTAATGCCTTACATTACCACATTACAGCAAAAAGCAATGCATTACAGTAATTAATTACTTTTGTACCAAGTTACTCCCAACACTGATGATGATGATGATGATGATGATGATGATGATGATGATGATGATAACATTGTCTCTGGTTTCAGTTAAAAAAAAACTTTGACTCACCTGTGGAAGACATGCTGCGCAGTGCTCTGTCCAGATCTGGTCGTTCCATCTCCGAAGCTCCATGAGAAGGTGAGGTCGGTCCCTAAGTCGACGCGACAACCCACGCTGACGGTCTGGTTCTGCACGACCGACACCTGGTGAACCAGTTTGTTGAGCTTCACGGCTCTTTGGATCACCAGCTTCATAGTGTCTGAGGAGATGTTCATCCAACCCCAAGATGCCACTACAACCACATCATAGCTGTGATAAAACAGGACATAAGCTGTTTGATCACATCAAATCATTTATTCTAAATCCTTTATGCAACCCAATCGTGGGCCTCATACCTCCCAGGGTTCTGATATCTTTTAACGATGGTTCTTGAGGTGGTTCTGGTTGATCTGGAGTCTCCAAAATCCCAGAAGAACTCAACGGGATCTCGAATTTCAGCCACAGCTGTGAAGTTTATGTCTGTATTTGTAGGATAGGCTTGCTTTTTTGCATGAATCCTCACAGCTAGCAGAGAAAACAGACATTTTTAGTCAAGATCCAAAAGGTGAAAGGATTCACGGTAATTTATAAAGTATTTAGAATTAGGCCTTGAACATCTCTACCTTTGTCCTCCTGGCTGCAAGCAGCACTCAGCTGGGACGTTGGGTTAATTCGATCTTGAGGCGTCTTCTTCCCCTTGACACACATTCTTACACATCTGTCATGTGAAGACAGTCGATTCTGAACCTGCAGCTCCATCACAACTGCCCCGCTGTGGTTGAAGAGCGAAACCGCGGCTGCCTCTGCTGCTGTGGCGAAGCTGCCGTTTCTGCTCAAAAGTGCTGTATTCACCAGCAGAGCCGTAACTTTAAACAACACCGAGCACTTCTGTTTAGTTTGGGCCTCAACGGGATTGTCTAGTAGCAGCTCTCCTGCTGGTTCATGGGGGAGGATTAGGATTCTGCCATCTTGCTGATTAATATGATGATTATCTGTCAGGTTGTCGTGGTTACAGCCTTTCTTTGAAACATCCCCTCCAGTAGTTAGTGGATCGTCAGCTGCATCCGCCTGCATAAAAGTGTAAAAGTGAAAAAGTGTAAATTAAATTTAAAAAAAAACTCAGAGTCTCAGTTAACACTCTAGTAACTTTTATGTCAAAAATAAAAACTTTCACATATTCATCAACCTTTAAATGAATGCCTCTTATGCTGCACCTTCCGCACTGTAACTGCTCGCCCATTTTTCTGATTCTTAAATAAGTTTAGATCAAATTAAAATGTATTTTAATTTGATCTAAACTTATTTGTACTATTCTCGCTACTGGAAAGCACATTGATTTACCTCTATGTACAACTAAAGCCGCCTTGCCTCGTGTTTTAATCAGCCTTAGACTGATGTTGTGAATGAACGATCTTACGGTTTGTTACTATGAATTTTAATAGTTTTAAATGTCCCCAAAAAAAAAGGAATTGTTTTCAAAATCACTGTTTTGAAGAGGAACAAGATGAGATTTCATACTTTCCCTGTTATTAAAAAATGAATACGCTTAAAATGTTCAGTAATCAATTGTTATTATTTGGTTAATCAATTATATGTTGATTTTTATTAAAAAATTCTTACAAAATGGAATTTAGTAAAAAATAATTTTCAAATTATTTTTTGCCATCATACGTATAAAATACATTAAAATAATCATTTTTGCAATAATAACTTCATGTTTTTACATTAGTACGACATTTTTACCCGAGTTTTGGAAAATGATAGATTTAACACAAATAACCTCATTAAATGTTACTAAACAAATTAAAAAGCTGCGAGAAAACCTCACATGTGTCTGCAGTGAGACGCCCAGGTACACTGGCTCCGCAGGTGAGCTGTCAGAGGGAAGGAGCTCTAATCCACCCTGAGGAAGCTGTGAGATGGAGAGGTGGAGGGTGGAGGGGGCGTGGGAGACTTGGACATCTGAGGAGAAAACAAAAACAGGAGATTGTGTTTGTTCTCATCTGTCCACTTAGTTTAAACACATTTAAAGACTCAATGATTTTATATTTGCCAGGAGTTTCCAACATCCGATCAGGCGACATGCTGAAGGAATCGTCATCCGACACTTTGACACGGTGTGAACTTTGACCTTTGGAAGTAGTTTCCAGGAATTCCACAGTGACGTATGTGGGGCTCTCCTTTAAACCCCAGTTACTCAAAGAAGATGTGATTTTTGTTTTCAATGACTGTAAATATTCATTTTTCTTCATTTCCACTCATGAATTTATATTTGTCAGTAAAAAGAATTAAAATAACTTCCACAAAATATATTTATTATTTCAAAAATAATAACATATAAAATATTACACATATGCAACATAGCTAATTATTTGTTTTCTTTATTAATGTTATTTAATACAGTAATGTTTGAATTTATCTGAATGAAGCTGCAATGAAGCAAATGCAGAATAAATATTTAAGTCAATATTCTAACTAGCTAATTAAAAAAAATTCAGTGAATTTTCTTTTTTGTGTGTGTGTTTTCGTTTTTTTGCAGAAAAAGAGGTGTGAAAAGATGTGTGAAAGTAGTCAGATCTCATCAATGAAATAAATGATAATCAATGAATTACAACATTTTCTGTTAAATATTAACTCTGAGGAAATTGTGGCTTAATTTGACCTTTGTGGTGCATTTATAAAAATCCTGCAAAAATGGCTAAGTTTCATTTTACAACCACACCTGAGTGTTAAAATAATGTTTATATTATGCAACAGATGAAATAAAATCCCAAGAATGAATTAAAACAGAGACTAGTTCAATTATTTTATAGGTCAGAAAGTTAAAAGTAGCTGACCTGTGAGCTGCGGTGCAGCCAGGTTCCCTGGTACTTTCACTCCAAACGTTCTCCCTGCCTGATCTGGAGTCAGTGACACGCTGATGTTCAGAAGCAAAGGTCCCTCAGACCTGATGAGAGCCACGGTCTCCTCCTCTTTATCACTGCAGTTAAAGGGGCAAGATGTGTTACTTCAAAGGAGGAAGCAGATAACAGAACTTCTTCTCACCTTTGTGCTCTCCTTCCTCTTTTCACATCTACTGTTTCTTCACTCAGAGACAAACAGTCACAGACCACCAGAGCATGAAGCTGGTTTCCACAGTAACAAGTCTCTGGAGAAGATGCTGCAAAGCGGTACCTGAAACAAAGAAATTAGAAGCAGCATGTATGATCTGAATATTTGATTTGATGCACAAAGGATCATTTAAAAAAATTAATTGCAAATAAATAAACAAAGCAGGAATTAATATTTTTAACCTATATTAAGTTTTGGTGTTTTTTTTTTTGTTAAATTATTTTCTCTCTCAAAATGTGTTATTTTGCATGAATGGGTTTAAATAAAAATGCAATTTTTAACTTTTAAAAATCAAATTTTTTAAATGAAAATCCCCCCCCCCCCCCCCCCCTTTTTTTAGCAAACATGTCATCTTTTTTTATTTTCTCTAGACAAACTCACCCGTCTTCCTTACACAGAGCTGAGCAGCTCGCTGAGTCAAGGTGTTTGGGTTCAAAACTCTTGATGGAGCTCGGCTTGACGCACCCGAGGAACCAGGGGGAAGAGGAAGAAGAGGACGCCGCGCAGAGATGATGAAAACACGGGAGGAGGGTGATCAGAACCAGCGCGTGCCGCATGTCTGCCCGCAGGAGCTGTTCTCTGGACCGAATGGACCGCAGAGAATCAGGTGAATGGGACAAGATGGGGACAAAGGTAGGACCGTGTGTAAACAAGGAGGGTGGAGGAGGGAGGAGGTTTTACTGCCCAGGGGTCACACAGGAAACTAAAAAATGGCCTTTTGATTAGAGGTAATTTGGTGGAAATAAAGTCATTTGAAAACCAAAAACGATTCTTTTTTAATCTAAATGCACACAGAATAACAACAGAGGAGGCAGGTTTTATTCTAATAAATCAAAAAATAAAAATGCTGGTTGTCTTTTGTTTCATTAAGGAGTTATATTCTAGATTAAGAATCATTTTTATTAGAAGACAGTCCGAACATAACATTAAATAACCTTAATAAGCGGAAAATAAAACCTGTATTTCAGCCATTTTTATATTATTTGCAGCTCACAATGATTTTATTGAACCAAGAGGTACCTTAAACTGAGATCTACATAAAATAACATCAATGTTAGCATACGTTCTAGCATATGTTCTTTTTGACTTGTTTTCTTCTTCATTTGGTCAAGAAAAACTCCAGAAAAGACTTATAACACAAATAGGAACACATCATATTGTCAAATCTTGCGATTATTAAACAGAAACGAGACGATGTTATGTGTGACATTAAATTTCTTCTTGAAAGTAAGTTCATGGTGAGTAAAAATCGCAATAAAACCGGATCGGAACCAGCTCGGGTCATCAAATGAATCCAACTTGCCCCGTGAGCCCCTTTGCTGGCGAACAGCAGCTAACTCCTCCGGTCCACCTTAAAAGCTCTTCCGGTTTTCACGACATCCCCTTTAAGAGGAAGCCTCCTGTTCTCCTAGCGGCCGGCAGGAGGCGCTGTGAGACCACCACATCTCTACAGGAGTCTCTCTGCAAACCGAGACAATAAAAAAGAGGCACGGAAACAGATTCAAATCCGTCGCCTCTCTTCGTATTTAGCTAATTTAGTCACTTTTGATCCGTTTTAGGAGTGAGGGCGTCCTTAGATGTTTCCTCTGTTTAAACACAGAGTGAGACGTCACGATATCACCCTGAACCACACTAGTCACGTCTGGTGTTTTTAATGATTTACATTTAATAATCAATGTAGGCATCCGTTTAAATGTCAACTTTATATATTAATATATATATATATATATAATATATTAATATAATCTTTTTCTAACAGGATTATAAACATAAACCCGCTTCGCTTTCAGGAAGGAGTGGGTGACCTTCTGTGGCTTTGGCGCGTGCTCAGTGTTCAGTGCGCGCGCGCTAAGATTCAATCAACGAGTAAAACGGAGTGAACGAAATCCTGATAAAGCAGCTGCCAGCTCTGAGTTAGTCACAACAAACGTTGTGTAAGCCTCCCATCGGGAAAAACACCAGCAACCCGGCTGGGACCGGTGGGTCTGGGTCCAGCTTACGGGTCTGAAGAGGCTTAAGGTGTTGAAAAGATACATTTGGCAACTAAAACACCCTCTCTAAAGTCTTCTCGCATCTAGATCCGTTTATTTTCATCATACTTTTACCAACAAAATCGGAGGAAATTGTTAAATAATTTGACCCCCAAAATGACCTAAAACTGGAAAAGTCTGATTATAAATGTTCCTCTCCCCTCACATTTAGACTGTCAGAGTTGTAAGAACGTCACCAACATGGCTTTTAAATAATAACAAGAATTTTAAAAGTTTCACTAATAACTCAAAAACCAGATTGTGGACAGACCTGCTGGTTTAGTCACATCATGTAAACTTTTCTCAACCAGTTTCATCATAAAATTCTCACGAGAATATTAAAATACACAGAAATCAAACTGGAGATAGAAGTGTGTTTGTTCTTTGAAAAAATCTGTTGTTTGTGAGAAGAGCACTGAAATCACATGAACCCACTCTCTCTTTTAGTCAGCACATGTGAAAATTAATAGTGCGAATTAATAATTCCAAAAAGCAGGAAGCCAAGACAAAAATCAGGTAAAAAGACTCAAAAGTATCAAAAGAACTAGGAAGAAGGTTGATGTCATTTACATTTTTCTCTTCTTATGTCTGATTTTACACACGTACTTGTGAATGGGACGTTTCACAACTAAAAAATAAAATAATTGGATGTTTTGTATAAAATGTCATCAAGTCCTGTGCTTAATTATACATTAGGACTCTTATTGATTAACTAATCACTTGGATTTGCTTGAGGACGATTTCAAGATCACGTGTTGCTCTCAGCTCCCAAAGAGGATTTTGCAGAACTAAATTTGTGATGCTTGTTTTTTTTTCACCCATGCACAAAGTTTAACCTGCAGGGAAATGATTAACCCCACAAAACGTTCAAGACAAACTTTAGTTGTAAAACAGAAATAGGTTCATTTAAAGACACATATTTGTTGAGTTTTTCAGACACCAAATGCAGCTTTGTGTCACTCGAGTCCCCTCTCTGCGCTAAAACATCAACGCTCTTTGTCCTGCATCATAAGAAGGGGGATAGCAAGGCTCCAGTTTCACAGCAAACAGATTCAAACCAAATTATAATCAAGGAAGCGGCGAAAAATGTAGATCTTATCGGAGCTGGACCACAGACAGAGCGGATTTGTGTTTGGCTGGAGGGGAAAATCAAAACTCAGCTGTGAAATTGTTGAAAAGAATCATTTAGAGAGTTTAGAATAAAGATAAACCTGATATTTTCACTAATATAAGTCAGATAATAATTCTAAATTTAAACAATCACAACTTCTGTTATGTTCAATTTGTTGGATGATGGATTTTGCAGTGAAAAATATAAAAAAAAGACCTAGTCAGCGTCAGAAAAATGTCAGATTATTTTTCTGTGGTTCATTTGAATGAAATTTACTTTAAGAGCTGAAAAATGGCAGAAAATTTCACTCAAATCTGCTTGTGACACCGCATGTCTGCAGCCTGCATGCCTGTCGATGAAGGTTGACTAAACTATTTCATTTTAAATTCAAGACATTTAAATTACAGCTCTTATGCTGTGTCATATGGTGTGTGTGTGTGTGTGTGTGTGTGTGTGTGTGTGTGTGTGTGTGTGTGTGGCTTTAATTCAGCCCTTTCAGCCTCAGCTCCTTGTCCTATAACTCCCTGGTATGAGGGGTCAAAGGTCACTGCGGCTTGTGGCCGTGTTCGAATCCGTCTATAGTGTGTAAAGTTCCCATCTGGCCGTCGCTTAAAGTGAAAAAATAAAAGATGAAGTGCATTTCACAACCTGCACCGGATTTTTAGGTCCATTGGCAAGAATTAAACTTTGGTTCATTTTATAAAAAAATAAATATTCTAAACTGCAGCTTAAAAATCAATAAACCTGTAAATGTCGTTTTGACGTGGATTCATTTGATTTGTTTTGCAACCATGTGGTGGAAAATAACTCATAATCAAACTTGAAACTCTTTAATTATTGGTCAACTATCCAAATTATAGTAGAAAAATCAACCTGACAAAATATTTTCTATTAAATTCATACATTTTTAAAATATATTTGTCCAACTTTTTATAAAAAAATATATTTTTCTGTTGGCTATTTATGTGATGTTAAATATTTTCTTGTCACATTTGAAATAAAATTCAATGAAATATAAAATAAGGACTCAACGTGATTAAAATTCAGATTTATCTTAATTTAATAAAAACTCAAACTGTGTGTTTGAGTGGCTGTAAAATTACAACTTTGATTGTAAAATCGTTGCTCGTCTTAAAACAGACCTAAAGCTGAGAGTTTTTTGCTGCCTCTTTTCTCTTAACCTGATTAAAATGTTTTAGAAGTCCTTCTCAGTAATCTGGCTCTGTCTCCAGAAAAGCTTTTTACAAATGCAGTTGAGCTCCATGACTGGACTGAATCCCCCTGGCTGCTTTTCCCTTCTCCAGTCACCCCCTCCTGAATCCCCAGAGCAGCTTTTCTGCGCTCTATTGGCGTCAAACGCAACTTTATTTAAATACCTATGTGCCAAAACACATCTTAAAATCTAATTTAAATATTATTAATGCAAAAACATTTTAATTTCATTTACTCTTAGAAACTATAAAATAAACAATTCAAATGTATTTTATAAATTATGACAAATGTTCATCATCTCAGTCTGAGTTACTTAAACAATAAAAACTTTAATCTAATATTTTAATTTAGTTTAAAGAGAATGTGGTTCCAGGAGCGGAGCTTCTCCCCATCTGCTGCGGGCTCATGCCGCCGACCCTCCTGCTGACCTCGGATCTGTTCATGAGGGACTCCGCCGCCTCTCCTCCTCCTCCCCCTCTTTGGTAACAATGAAATTAGTTCAGGGTGATTATTAATGGAGGGGCGAATCAAACCGGGAGCTGCGTGATCAGATTACAGATTACACCGGAAAGAGTGGATGGACAATCCGGCAGATTAAAACTTCAATAAAACACGTTAAGTTCCTACTTTTTATTAAGTGCATTACAGTACATGAATACATAAAATCTTGAATATTTTTGGTCTCTTGCTGGATTGCGTTGCTCTAATTGTGAAAATCTGGTTTTTCTTTGGTAAACACAAAATCGCCCAATAATCTGGGTAAATCTTATATATATGCGCTTTTAAACGCTTGACAAAAAGCAGAAACATCACACATAATCCAAGATTTTCATTAGATTACATGTTTATCATCACAAATGTATTAATGCAAATTGTATTGTAATTGTTTTGCACGCGCTGCAGGTTTTCAAACGCTCAGTCTGCACAGACATGCAGCTTTTCCCATTTTTGGACAAATGTAAATGCATAATTTTTTCTTTTGCGCACTTTCCATCCTGCTCTGTTTTCTAGATAACAGAAGACGTGCAGCCGAGAGATCTCACATAAAAACGTCCTGCAGAACAGCTTTTATCGGCCCTCATAATTGTCTCAGAGATCAATGCGAAGTGCTCATCCCTAACGTGCACGTGTCATCTTCTTCCCCCTTCTCCAAGCACGCAATCAGAGACTAATACTCCCAATTTCTTCAAATGCTTTAACGTGTTTTCTTCTTTCTACTGTGATTCTATGGAAGTTACAGTCTGCTGGTTCCCAATCCGCGTAGGAATTCCACCCAGCAGCAGCATAATGGCTTGTCTCAGCAGTGTGGCCCCTGCAGGCTCCAGGGCCATGCAGAAAACCTGCAAACCCCCCTCCTTCCCTGCAACATTCCCCATCGACCTCAGCGCTAGCCTGGATTTAACGCTGAGAAGAAGCTTTAAATTGCCGAAAAATCTTCAAAAAACACATTTCTGACTTGCAGTTAAGCACGAAGAACCACGTTTCCTCCTGCTTATCTTTAAAAATAAATATATAGTTGTGGTTTTCTGTTTGTGTTATGCAGGATGCAGCTGTTTAATCATCTTCAACTTTTTTTTTACAGAAAATGCGTCTTTAATGGTGTCACTTGCTGTTCAAATGTAATAGAAAATGCTGAGAGCATCCAATTGAGATTGAATACTCCCCAGCATCTCATGAATAACAAGTATTCAAAAACAAACCCAAACATGTCCAAAGAACGAGAAACAGTCTGACAATTACACTCAGTCCCGTTTAATGAAAGTTTCAAAAAGAAAAGAAAACTAACAAAAAAGCAACATAAAGGGAAAGTGCTTCAGAAAACCACCGTTCAAGTTTCCAGTTCGAGTGCAGTTGTCCATTTTCACAACAATAATTCAAAAATACCATCAAAATTCACAAAAATAAATACTCAGTTCTATATAAACAGCCAGTGACGTCATACTCAAAAACCTCAAGTATCCAAAACATTAAAGAAAAACTGAAGAGGATGTGAGAGGAAGAGGAGGAACTGGATGTTTGTCATGACAATTGAATCGTGACGTCACCACCTGCACCTTCGCAGGTTGGCGCGTCAGGCGGCTTTTCAGGCCGTTCCTCTCGGTTCTGCACTGTGCATCCCTGTTCCCGTAATGTAGACATGCGGATTAAATATAAAGCTTCTACCCCCCCCCCCCCCTCCCCCCGGGTTTACTGCAAAGCACTCGAGATTTGCGCCACGTGGAGTCCAAAGTACGCGCAACTGAGAAAGTTCCAGCTTTAAGGAGTAAGGCCTATTGGTGCAGATGGAGCTGCAAAAGTATAGATGCATGATTTACTTTTCCCTTTTTTAATTCTACAATCAGGCATTCTGCAACCCTCCGAGCGCGCGTGCTCGTGGGGGAGGCATCACTCACGGACTTTGGGTGTGCTGTGATTCGGTCTGCTGCATGGGCCTCTCTTTGCGACCGACAGAAAGGCTGCGAGCCAATTAGCAGAGCCGTGAGACAACGTGGACACGTTCACTTAAAAAATCAAAATAAACCTGCATGGAGGCGCAAAAAGCTGCATGAAAAAAAAGCTACATTCAGGATGCATTTCACACATTTCACATCAATCTGTTGGTTCTTGATGAGGAAAAACATAAATTGCAATTAGTTTTGTATCTCAAAAACTGGACTTTTAAAATAAAATAAAGGGATTTGTAAACAGTTCGCTAGAACAAAAGGCGCAAAACAGTCTCAAAGTGCAATGCGTTTGCGCCCTTTCGTGTTTTTCCCAGACAAATTGGTTACAAAGTACTGTTTTGCGTTTTTCCTCCACGCGTTTGTGTTCCAAACGCACACACACACACACACACACTCACCCCCGCACACACATGATGCTGCAGAGAGGAAACCGGCGGCCAAGTGGGATATTTGGAGATTTTGAGCCTTTCTTCTCGTTTTTGATTGTCTGTAGGTGCACAAGGCTGGTGTGTGCTGCGTTTGGGCTCTCCCCCTCCCCTCCCCTCCCCATGCCATTTAATAACAAAACACCCCCAAAAGAAACCACAACAAGCAGAACTCAACCCCTTTTCACCCAAGGAATTCTATTCAAATCATCACAGTACATTTTGGGCACCGATTTGGCCACAACAGCGCTGATTCATAAAATATAACAGAGTGTGTGTGTGTGTGTGTGTGGGGGGGGGGGGGGGGGGGGACGACGACCCTGAATCTTCTTTGTTTATAATTATTTACAATCAAATAATCCCTGCCAGATTAAATGTCCATCAGAAAACAGTTTTAGTTGTTTTTGTTTACCACGGGTCAGGAATTATAGGGAAAAAGGAAAATAGTCAAAAACACAAAATTTAGAAAAGCAAAACATATTGCTTAGAGAATTTGTATCTTATTTAAAGGTTCTAGGGGTTAATCCATGTGTCACGTGATGTTTTCTTTGATTAAACGTTTTAAAATGCGGAATGTAAATCCAGAAAGGTAGGAAAATGGTGGAAATAAAAGAAACAATCTCTCTCTCTCTCTTCAGTATTTCCTCGTCCTCTGAGCATGTAGTGGGGGAGGGAGAATCGGTCCGCCTGGCTGCCACCTCCACACGGGGTGGGACGGAGGGGGAGGCCCGGGGCCCCTCAGAGAGTTCAGGGAGTAAGCGGGGCACAAATCCCCGTCGCTGTCGACAACGAGCGACGGTGGATCTGGGAAGTTTGCCATCAGGCTGAAAGGCGTTTTTGCGGGAGATGCTACAGTGGTGCGTTTGCGTCTGCTCGGTAAATCCTCCGTCTCCTCGCAGCCCGCTGAACGAGAGGAGGAGGCAGGGGAGGAAGAGGCGGCCTTGGTAGCGACTTTGGGCGCGTTTGGCTTGGATTTTGCTCTGGAAATTCTGGGTTTTTTCCCCCTCAGCACCGGAGTCCTGATGTTTCTGTGCATCTGCTGCCCCTCCTCCTCCTGCGGGGTGCTGCTCCTGCATGTCTGGGGTCCAGGGGACCTGGGGGCACTTTTCTCTACGCTGCTGTCCCCCTTATCTCTTTTACATTTCACCACACATGCCTGGTACTCGTACTCATCCCAGCTCTCCTCTACTTTAACTTTCACATTGTGGAGGCTGAAGGGAGGCGTCCTGGTGCTCCTGCTATCCGGTAGGGGGGTCACGGGGGCCTCCTCTGACTCGGTTTTTATTCTTTTCGTGGGAGTGCTGACTCTCGGGCAGGTGGCACTCACTTCCCCTTTGTCTACACATTTCTGCGGCTTACAGTCAAGTCCCGGCATCCTGCATGGCAGGGGTGAGGCCTCCAAGTCCTCCTTGGTCCGGTTCGGATGAACCACACACAACTTCCCCCCCGCAGAGGAGTTTAATTCGAAGGCAGGTCCCGCGTCCTTGCTTGTCTCCGTGCGTAAAAAGTCACATTTCAGATGTTTGGTGTCTCTGAATGCGGGGGCAGCACCCAGAGGTCTGTGCGGGTTGTCCTGCTGCTGCTGGTTGTTGTAGTGAAATGTGGGCTGCAGGACCAAATGTGCTTTAGGTGTGCTGAGACCAACACGCGCCCGCCGGAACCGGATGCTTTGGACCGATACGCGGCTTGAAACGGAGCTGGAGTCGGATTGAGATGAGCTCTCCTCCTCTTCTTCCTCCTCCTCCTCTTCCTCCGTGCTGACCTCTGAACTTTCCGTGTCATCTTCCTCTTCCGAGCTGCTGCTGGTGGAGAATCCGGAGCCGAAGTCGGAGTCCCGGTCCGAGTAGGTGCTGGACTCGGTGTCGCTGCTGTAGCTCTCCGTGAAGCCGGACCCGTGATGGTGGTGGTGATGATGGTGGTGGTGGTGATGGTGGTGGTGGTAGATATCCGGACTGAGGTGGAAAGCCCCGAAAGACGTGGCGTGAGCATTGGCGGATTTCGGCTGTAGGAGCAGCACTGGCGGTGCGTGCAGATGCGCGTGTCTGCTCCTGCACGAGGGGTGCCTCGCGCCGTCCCTGCCGCCGCCCACCTCGCGCCTCCTCTTTCTTTTGTGAAGGAAGTCGGGCTGGAACAGCAGTGGCTGCCGGAAAAACGGGTGCCTTTGGCTCAGAGCGACGCAGCTCCCTGCGATTTTCTCAGTTTCATAGTTTTTAAAGTGTTTGTGGCTGGACCGGGTCGCGGATCGGTAAATCCGCGCGTTCGCTTTGTGGTAAAATTGAGGTAGTTTTGAGTCGGTAAGGCAAGGAGTCAACTCTTTCCTCCTGACAGCCTTGTGACGCACGAGAGTCTCCGGGACTCCGTGCAAACTGAACCAAACTTTTTCATCCCACACCTCGGCCTCCTCCTCCTCTTCTTCCTCTTGCTCATCGTCTTCCCCAGGGGGATACGTCGCTCTCGCTTTCCTCCTGCTGGACTTCAACACCCTCTCCGTCTTGCAGGAGAAATACAGAGCCTCCACGTCCTCGCGCGAGATGAGCGTGCACTTGGCTGCGTGAAAGGCGATGGAGTTTATTGCTTTGAGCTTCCGCAGCTCCTCCAGGTCACACTGGTGCTTCTTCACCTTCAGGTGGTCCATGCGCTTGTGCACCGTGGTTCGGGGGATGTTCTGGAGCAGGTCGGTGAAAACCTGAGACAATGCAAACATTTGCTTGCCTTTGATCAGCAGGTATCCCAGCCGCACGCCTTGCATCTCCTCAAACCCGCACTCCAGGTCTCCCATGTCTGTAATGCGTCCTCTCTCGGCACCGGCAAAATGGCACAGGGGGTCGCGAGCTCAAGGCATCCTGCTCACACCTTTAATCCACCCGCTGCTGCGTCATGAAAACTTTGACTTAAATGGAGAGGCTGCCCCGCTCTGATAAAGAGCAGACAGCATCCGCTCCTCGCCTCTCACCCCGGTCCGGCATGGTGGAGGAATGCGTCCGGGGCTGCTGCTGCTGCTGCTACCTGCCTCTGCCGGCTCCACTCCCCCTCTGGTCAGCAGTAGGACGGAGGGGTAGGTGTACACCGCTGCCTCAACCAGAGGAATAAAATAGCAAGAAGAGGGGAGGGAGAGAGAGAGAGAGAGAGAGAGAGAGAGAGAGAGAGAGAGGGTGGAGAGGGAGGGAGGAAAGAGTGAATCTGAGACGGAGAAACCGAGAGAGCTGAAAAAGCAGCTGCTTTTCCTGCTGCTGGCTGAGCCACACATAAAAAGACAAGAGAAAGAGGAGGTCTGGAGACACCTTCATCAATTAATGCCCTCGGTGGACGCCTATTGGATGCCGCTGACAGGTGATGCAACAAAAATGGATATTCCACCCCGCCCCCGTCCACACACCCCTGCCATTACACCAGCTTACTATTGTGCCCGCAGTCTGTTAGAGCCCCCCCCCAAAAAAAACGACATTGCAAACAATAAAACAGGGTTCCTTAAGTTTTTTTACAGAAGAATGGAATGCGACCCAAACTGAATCTGTGATTGCCGATAAAACCAGTTTGTGCGTCAGCGCACCGCAGCCTAAACAAAAGGCTGCCTTGCAAACGGCTTTTCCGCGTTTTCAGTTAGATGCACAGAATATTTGTGTCTTTTTTCTTCTTTTAAAGCATATTTGCGGCTAATATGACGATAAATAATAAATGCAAGTTAAACACAGTGTGTGCGTCCTGCAGGCTTTGTGTGTAAACACAAAAGAGGATAGGCTAAATAAAAGGAGATCGTTTTGTTGAGTGTGAGGGGAAAGCTGTCAGCTATTTTTATTGAATTATATTATTTTATAGATAATATTGTCATTTAAAAAATTAAAATAACCCGAACTACTTGTACCTAAACAATAATTCAAATGGTGCCAAACGTTTAGCGCATGGTTTTTTCCACACGAGCTTCCATCGTGCATGCTCCGATGTTTCATTTACTCGAGCATATTGTGCACATTGACACGCACACACACATTCGCAGAACCGTAACCTGAAACGCGCACACCTCATCCATCTCCACACACCCGAACACACTCGCACGCGGGCTAAAGGAGAGGGGAATGCTGCAGAAAATATCACCCGCTGCGCTCCCAAAGCATGTAAATATTTTTGGTTAACAGCGTTCAATAGAAACTCTTGTGATATGAAGTCTGTCGTCTTGCCCCTAAGCTATATGTATTTCTTTCCTCCAAAGCTCGTCTTTCTTTGACTTTCTTATCTGTTAAACTCGTGAGTCCCTTGTGGCCCGTTTACGCAGCGGAGAGGTCAGACTCCAGATCCCCCAAAACGTGAATCGTGCACGTTACTGACTGAATACATAAATAACACCTCCACAAATATTTTATATTAACTTGTAAAAATAATCTGGTGTGAGAACTAAACTCACACAACCCAAAATATTATTTTTCCCATAATTTGTTATAATTAGCGCACAAGGAATCATTATAGACGCTTACGCAGCGCTCAGTTTGATTTTAGAGCTTTTCGCGCGCGCGCACATGAGTAAATATCGATAAATGTGCCTCACAGAAGGTCCAGTGTCTTCAGGTCAGTGTGACCCACATTCTCTGTGCTTCACACCTGTGCGTCTTCTGGCTTCGCTGCAGAAAAGAAACAGAAAAACCAGAGAGCGCACCGAGTTTAACGAGATAAGTCCGAAACAAGTGGGGAGAAGGGACCCCCCCCACCCACCCACCCACACACACACACACACACACACACACACACACACACACACACACACACACACACACACACACACACACACACCGTGCGCCACCGACCTAGGGGTTGCAAACAATCAAGGCTCGTTTCACGGCGCGTCTTGCCTGAACCTTTAGTTTCTGACGACGACAACAACAACAACCTGATTTTACCTCTGATCGTGCTGCCAGGAAGAGTCAGAGCCGCAGTTCGGTGGGAAGCCCACCACTCCAGTTGGGATTTCCAGATAATTCCATAATTCCAGCTCTTCCCACTTGCTCGTCTCATTTGCTGAGCTTTTGCTTCTGCTCCCAAACTTGCTGCGTCATGTTTGGAGTTGACAGCTCATTTGAAAATGTTATTTCATTTAATTACTTAAATAACGTTTTATAACGTCAAATAAATTAACAGAAATATTTCAACAAATTAACCCCCCCCCCCCCCACACACACACACACACACACAAACACCATCGCGCGCACACGTGCCTGATGCGCTCAGGGTCCAAACTTGACATCACAAATCACATCCCATTTAAATATTTTACAATAAATAAATAAATCCAGATGTATTTGTTCCTTGCTGAGACCAGGAGCTCCTTGTTAGGAATCACTGAGGAATTACACCCCCCTCCAACCCTCCTCTCCTGCCTGGAATCCGGCCGGGACCAGCGGGAGGAAACGAGACCAAGCGGCCGAAGGAGAGACCACAAACGCGGTGTGGACTCCTGACAGCAGTCCGCCGAGGGGCTGGTGGCTCCGCGGTTCTTGTTGAGACTTTTAATGTTGGCAAGTTTGGAGCAAATGAAAGGATGAAGCTGCGACAGAATGATGAACTTAAACCCTGATTATTAATGTGTCAAAATAAATGAACTTTATGAAGGGAGATGATGAAAAAGTAACTTTTTTGCTTAAAGTTGAAGCAATTTCCTGGTTTAATCTATCATCTATCTATCTATCTATCTATCTATCTATCTATCTATCTATCTATCTATCTATCTATCTATCTATCTATCTATCTATCTATCTATCTATCTATCTAAAAATATATATATTTTTGTTAATATTTCAGGAAAAACGTTAAAAAATTATTCCAAAAACTTTGTAGGCTACTTATTTCTATTTAATTTTATTCACACAAGTCTGGGGACAAATGTGAGAACAGGTCTGATTAAGGCAAGCGGTGCACGCGCGCGCACACACTAATACATTTCGCAGTGTTTGGAGCTTTAATGGTTGTGCATTATTTAAGAATAATTTAAGTTTTATGATATAAAATTGTGTTTTTTGAATATTTGAAATGACATCTTACATTTGAAAAGGACTACACCTTTATAAAAGTGATTTATTTTATAGATGTCGTCAGGTATGGGCTGATATTTTTCAAAGTGAAGACAGGATATTCCAAACACTCATCAAACCAAAGGCGTCATTTGCTATTGCGCCGAGTTTTATGGAGTCTCAGTCCAGGAGGCGCTGCCACTTGTAAAGCCCAGACTCTTCATGACCCAAACCCACTGCCCCACTCCAAAACAATGAATCCCCCCCACCACCACCACTGCAGAATGTGATTTTACTTGCAATCCGAGCCTGAAGTATGTGCGGACAGTGGTGGGGGAGGGCTCTCTCTCCACCTTTCACCCCGTCGTGTTGGGACTGTTTGTATTTTCTTCCTCGGCCCTGTGTGCTCCACTGGTAAACTAAACACAGATTAAACCCAGTGTGCATGGAGGAAAATCACCAGGGAGAAGATTGCTGCACTTCTCTTCACAGAACCTTTCTTTATGGGAATGACAAAATTATGTGTTTCCGGTTTATTTCAACATTTCCTCAGTTATTTTCAAGAAAACAATTAAAAAAAATTAAAATATATACTTTTAATTCCCCTGTTGCATGCTGCAGGATGCTTTTTGTCCTTGCAGACTTTTAACTTTTGTAATTGTTCACAAAAAGCATATTCTGAAGAAATAAAATGCTCATTTAAAAAAATGTATTTGTTTTTTTTACAGCATAAAGAAATTGAGTTTAACTCAAGAACTTAAGGAAGTCTCACTTGTCATTTATTAAAAACAAGATTCGACCATTTAGCTCTCTGACACACACACACACACACACACACACACACACACACACACACACACACACACACACACACACACACACACACACACACACACACACACACACACACGCACGCTTGAGGATACATATTTATTTTATTCACAATAAATAAAAAATGACCTACAAGGTAGTAATAATAGTAATGACAACAACAACAACAATTATTATTATAATAATTTTCAACAGCTGATCCACAGAAAATTGTGTAAACATCTTCCTCCATCATCTCTTCTCAACGCAAACGCCTAAAATGTTGTCTCTGGCTAAACTAAAAGGAAGGTTAATGATTAAAAATCAAATATTTACACATGTTGCATTATTTGATTATTCGACAGGTTTTCAGATTTGCACAGCTGGTTAGTGTCCTGCCTAGATGTCCAAATCCAGCAGATGTCAGGAGCAGAATCAACGCAAATGGTTCCTACAAACCCTGAAAAGTGAGCCTTTCCACTGAAATTGTGAGAATATTTGACAGCTATTGTGTTGCAAAACTAAAAGAATAAATCCATTTTTTAACATAACTAGTCCAGCACCCTTTTCAGGCTCCTGATTTAGATTTACAGACATACCTCAAAATAAAAATGGAGCATGCACAAGACTTGTTAGACCACCTGCATGAAGGATAAATTACATAAAAGCTCTGAGTGATGGGTATTAGGACTCCAGTGAAAGCAAACAGCATCACTGCTTCTTTGACAACCTGTGGAACATTGTGTATTATTTGTATGGACTTTAACTTAATCAAAAGCAAGTTGTAATTTTTTTTTACTATTTTCAGTATTTTCAGTAAGCCCCCCCCCCCTCCCTTTGTTCTCTGCAGCTCTAATAGGTTTTCCCCTGCCACACAATTCACTTTTTTTCTTCTTCTTCTTTTTTTCCTCAGCCCTGCACCCCCTTTTAGAGCAAGGTCCAGTGTCGACTGGAGCATTTGAGCAATTTGAAATTAAAGCAAACAATGGGCAGGCACTCCCAGGGACCTCTCGCTCACCATATTACACGGAGGACGCTCGTGTGCTCTTGCACATTACTGGCAAGTCATTACGTTTCTCTGGAAACCAAGAGCATGCTCAGAGTCGGTGATGCAAGCAGCAGCTGAGTGCTTGGAATGGCTTGTGTGTGTGTGTGTGTGTGTGTGTGTGTGTGTGCACATGTGTGTGTGTGTGTGTCTGCGTTCTGGTGCATCCTTGGCAACAGCATGGGGAACTGTCAAAACAAAACTGTCTACTGACATGCTGATATGCAGCCTCATATTTTCTTTTTAATACTCCGTAATTTTATTAATTTAAAAGAAAATTAAATCCAGCCGGGACCAGCCGGCTTCACTGAAAAAAATCACCAGGTCTTAAACTTTCTTCATTTGGGAATGTTTTTTAAAAAGAGTCCAAAAATTATTTTTGGTAAGAGTTAAAAAAAACTATTTTAACACCTCAGCTTGATTTTTTTAAATTTATAAAAATATTTTAAAACACACAAATTAGTGTGCACTACAACTTTTCTAAAGGAATATTAAAATTAATTCAGAAAAAATTATAAGTTCTTGTTTAGAGTACGCAACGGCAGACACGGTGATGCAAATAACAAAAACAAAATTTCAGCTTGGAAGTTGATCAAAAAATCTAAAGAATTGAAAGCATTTTTACCTGGAAATTCAACAATTAAATACTGAACGCTTATGTGGAAACACTAAATTTACCTATCAAAATAATAAATGAATGACCACAGATTTCCCTCTTTCCCTTCCTTACATTTTAATCTTTTTTATATTTTGTGATTTTTATCTTGAGAGGTGCTATGTAAAAGTTTTTCCTTCTTTCTTTTTGTTACACATAGAGCTATATATGCTATTGTGTTTATCCATGACAGTTGAATTATTTATTTAAAGATGCAATGACATGATTAGCTTTTGCAACCAGTTTGTTTACTGATTATTTCATCAGCAGCTTACCCTAAAAGTAAAAAAAATCATATTATTAATTATTGAAAAGTGTTTCTCAATATTACAAATACTTACATTAAAAGCCTGTGAACCGGTAAGAATCTCTTATTTATTGTAAAAAGTGCTTAATTCTTTAATCAGTTTATAGTAAATGAGTAAATATGGCATAAAGTAAATAACAAAAGATCTGTACATTATCACCACTTCCTTTTTAAAGTACTTATATATTTATCTAGACGTCAGATTTTTTAAAATTTAATTCTAATTTACACAGAAGGATTTTTAAAACGTCAACTATTGCAGCCAAGTAAAACCAAATAAACCGCTACTCACACCGGACCAATCACGTGGTGCATTTCTTCACTGTACGTCATGACGCTTTTCCGGTTCTCTACGAAGTTCCCCTCTACACACCACCGTGCTATGACGGCGATGTTTTGGTAAAAAAAAAAAACTACTGCGTCGAAAATGGGACGTAAAGACGTTTAAAACATGCCCTTTGGATCTAGTGGGACCTAAAGCGGGCTTGCAGGAGACACGACAGGCGTGTTTGACGAAGGTTTACGATCAGTCTTTATGTATATTCTTCCGCATGTCGGCCGCTTTCTTCGTAGATGGTCTCTGGCGAGCGTTGTCTGACCGCGGAGCTCTCGACGAGTAACATGAAGGAGATGATTGGAGGTTGCTGTGTGTGCTCAGACGAACGCGGCTGGGCTGAAAACCCGCTGGTTTATTGCGACGGACACGGCTGCAACGTCGCCGTGCATCAAGGTAAGCTGAGGACGTTAGCTGGGCCGTTAGCATTAGCTTTGATGCTAGTTAGCGTTGTGGTTGTTGAAAGGTTATGAAGCTTCCCTCCTCCTCCTCTTCCACCACCTCCTGCTTCCACCAAGCGGAGGACAGGCTCGGCTCATGCTGCTGGCCTCCCCAGCGCTCTGGCTCGTAACTTGGCCTGAACGTAGATGATAGTTGACAGCAGCTACACGAACACGTTTCTGGCTGCGAGCTGTGCCATTGTTTCCCTGTCAGAAGCTGTCTTTTAGGGTAAAGTGTAACAGGGACACAGCTTCTGTCAACATGTGCTCACTTAAGAGGAAGGCGATGATTTTGTGATTTTATACAGAGCCCAGTTGTCCGAACATCACCAGACATGAAATAAAAATAGTCCTGTTTGTGTTTGGATGATTGGCGTGCAGTTTAAATACCCAAACACTCCACAGGCTAGCTGCTTTTACAGCAGCTGTGCTCAGCAAAACACGATGATGACTGTTTACATTTGTAAGAGCTAGCCATGTGTTCATTTGGCAAACACAGCAGGAGACTGGAAACTATTTTAACTCTCAGCTTCTCTGATCTCTTGTCGATGCACGCCAGCGACACAACTTTAGCTCGTTCAAGTGTTTTTGATTTGTTTTTTCTTTTTTCGAGCTCCGAAGCTCGAAAAAGTTGAAATTTGTGATTCTGTGTTACACGCTAGTAGGCGCAGAATTAATAATGACATTATTTAATGCATAAATGTTCTTTTTTTTATGCTGATACCGATATGTAGAGTTCATGGTCAACTAATGGCCAATGTGTGCTGCCGATTTTATTTTGGGCCAATTTTCGTGACCAAAATCTAGACGTTTTATCTAGCCTAGTGAACCAGACCAAATTCTTGCTTTGCAAAGTTTAAATAATACATTTATTTAGTCTGGCTTGCCAGGCTACGTTTTATCCTCTTGCCATGTTAAAAAGCCACTAATACCAACCTGAATCAGTATCATGATTTTGTGAGCTGCTCAGAATGAAAATCAAACATAGTTATTAAAAAAAAGTTGATAAACTGACTAAGTATAACTGATACATAAAAAGAAAGGCTTGAAATAATGTTTTGGAGCATTTGTTAACATAAATATACATTTAAATAAAATACAGCAGCGCCAAGCTGCCCACAAATGTGCCTTTTTAAAAATCTTCTCTACTAAAGGTATATCGGCTGATGCTGATATAAAGAAATGTTTAATATTGTGTCGATATATCGGTCTATCCCTAATTGAACAGTGTTGGGAATGTTACTTTTAAAAAGTGATTAGTTTTACTTAGTTATTACTTAGTCAAAAAAATTACTTAGTCAATGTCTGGGTTACAATATTATAAAAGTAACTAATTACCAGGAAAAATAATTATTTAATTACTTTTTTTAAAAAATACACAAGAAAATGGGACCCCCTCTTATAAAAACTTACTTAATTTGCTATAAATTACTACAATACTAAAAATATAAATGACTGAATAGATTTGAACATAATAAAATGTATGTCCAATTGTTTATTATAAAATGGAGTAATTGAAATAAATGGGCACCAAACAGGAGGAACTACATACAAGAAACACAACACTAATCTAAAATATTCAAATGTCACAATGTGACATGAAACAAGACCCCAATCACTTACAATTAAATGGTCTCCCTTTAACTGGTCTCTTGGTCTAGTTGAATTACTGAAATAAAGATTTTTCCTGGTGATTTATTAGCATTTCTATAACTCATAATCAAATAAGAATATATTTTAAATAAAATTCCTTAACCCATTAACTGCCAGCTGTTTCCTGATCAGAAAAGCCTGTTGTTGCTAGCGTTTTTCAACGTTTTTAGTGTTTTAAGAGTCACAGAACGTTGCGCGCTAAGATGATGTCGACACCCAAACTACCAAAACAATGAGTCGGCCCATCTCTTACGTCAGGAAGAATCCGAGCATTTCGAGCGTTATTCATTCTTTCATAATCCGTTGTGTAATTGTGATCGGCAGGAGCATTTCCAGTTTGCGCCTCACTTTTTTTACAGCAGCCGCCCAAAAAGATCTCCTAATACATGGATTTTCTGCTTCCTGATCATGTGGCTTTAGAGCTGTGATGTTTGTTTTCACGGTGCGGGGGCTCCTTTCGATGCCCACACAGTAAAAACATGCAAATGACGACTTTAGTCATCACTGGCAGTGAATGAGTTAAAAATGACTCTAGAACAGACACAAATCTGATGGAGAACATAATTTTACTAACTTGGGTCAGACCCAAATGTGGAAGTGCTAATCTGGGTCTAAGCTACTTCTAGTAACACGTGAGTGCAAATCACGTCTGAGACGGACACCGTCAGTGCTTGAGCAAGACTTAAGAAATGATCAGGAACATTAACTGATTCCACTTGGATAACTGGTGGGTGATATGAGATAGAAGATTGTGATGAGGAATTAATGACTTTTGAGCGGTGAACAGGTGAGCGGCCATTTCTTCCTCGTGCTCATTGTGATGCGCTTGTATGTAAATAGGGTTGTCACGGTGTAAAAATGTAACCTCGCAGTTCTTGTGACCAAATTTAGCACGGTTTTCCGTATTATCACAGTTTTTTTTTTCAGACAACTAAATAAACCGTCTACATCAGGAAAATATTTTCCTCAGTTTGTTTAAATTTTGCCCCAAATTAGTTATTTTGTAATTATGTTGTTTGTTTACATTTCCCCCCTTTAGTAATTAAAATGCCTAAATTTGCCCATTACTTCTTATTTTTGTCAGTTTCATGTCATCATTTAAAAATATGAGATCAGATGAGTAGCCTTCTAATCAAGTACTTCTTTTTACTCGAGTAATTACTTGCACTGCTGCTGCTTTTCTTGTGTAAAAGGTGTTGGAAGTAGTGCTGCTCTTGAGTACAGTTGTTGGCTACTCAACCCAGCCCCGCCTATAGGTCAGGGGCGCCCAAATGGTTTCCCTCAGTGGGACAAAATAAAAATCTATATCTCCCACTCCTATTTATTATTTCATAATAACTTTGTGTTGTTGGTCATTTCGAGGATATTACATGTACTAATTATAGCACCAGAAACGTGTCCTATATTTTAGCACAACTACATAAACCCTGTATATCAGGATAGTTGTCCTCAGTCTGTGTCCTTCCGCTAGCTTTGCAGATTTGGGAAAAAGCCATCAGGCAGTAGTCGTTGTTAAATTCATTATAATGTGGCGAGAGTCAATCTGTTGTGTTGGCGACCAGCTCTAATCTGCCACCTGGCTGGGAGCCCCGTAATGCATAGCGTCCTATCAATATGGGGGTGTCCACAACACGGTTTATATGCTGCATACTAAGCCTAACCCTGCAGCTGCACTTTAGGGCGACTTGTTGCATTCTGCCTCAACCCAAAGTCCTCACATCATGCATTTCAGCTAAAGCGCTAACGTTAACTAGCCTTGCATTGACTGTAGAGTTGTGGGTGATGGTCACGCAGATATGTCATGAGATTCAAAGTGCCCTTTTGCAGACACCTTTTCCTGCATGTTCTGCAAACAGCATAGTCATCTTCTAACTGGTAGGTAGGGTTGTCACGGTGTGAATTTAACCTCACGGTTATTGTGACCAAGATTATCATGGTTTTCGGTATTATCGCGGTATTTTTTTAAACGTGTTACATTTTCAGACAAGTAAATAAACCCTGTATATCAGGAAAATATTGTCCTCAGTTTGTGTCTAAATTTTGCCTAAAATGTGTTATTTTGTAATTATGTTGTTTATTTGTTTACATTTTTCCCCTTTAGTCTTTAAAATACCAATATTTGCCCATAACTTCTTATTTTTTGTCTGTTTGATGTCATCATTTAAAAAAAATTTGATCAGATGATACTCAGTACTCGGGTAGCCTTCTAATCAGATACTTTTTTACCCTTACTTGAGTAATAAACCCTATATCAGGAAAATATTATCCTCGGTTTGTGTCCTTCCAGTGAGCTTTGCAGATGTGGGAAAATGCCTGCAGGCAGTAATCATTGTTAAATTCATAATTATCCTCGGAGAGAGACCAACTCTTATCTGCCCCTGGGAGCCCCGTAATGCATAGCGTCATTTCAACATGGGGGTGTCCGCGACACGGTTTATATGCAGGTAGCGGCGCTGCGGCTGCTTTATATAGCGACTCGTTGCATTCTCCCTCAACCCAAATCCTCAGATCACGCATTTTAGCTAAAACACTAACGTTAGCTTGCCTTGCGTTGACTGTAGAGTTGTGGGTGATGGTCATGCAGATGTGTCATGAGATTTGAAGCATTGCTGCCTTTCACAGACACTTTTTCTGCACGTGCTGCAAACAGGATAGCCGTTTTCTATCAGCTGTCCCTCTGCATTCTTCAAATATCCAAAAAATGCCCGTACTTCCCACTTTGTCTTCTTTGAGGGATAATAATTGTCCTGAGCGCTGCCGTCTCCTCCTTTGGCCATTATTTCAGCTTTAGCTTCAAGAAAGTTTTGGTCGTAGACAACAAAGCGCGCATGTGCCGCCGGCAACTTCAGCAGATGATACGGTGGCTGGACAGGGTCACTGCGCCTACACCGTAGCCACGGTAATCCACCGAGATAATATTTTTTTAAAAAAACAAGACGGTTATTATTGTCAACTTTTTTACCGGGGTTTACCGCTACACCGGTTACCGTGACAACCCTACTGGTAGGGGCCTCTTCAAATATCCAAAATATGCCCATACTTCTGACTTTGTTTTGTTTGAGGGCTGATAAATGTCCTGTGTGCTGCCATCTCCTCCTTCGGCCATTATTTCAGCTTCAGGAAAGTTTTGGTTGTAAACTACAAAGTGCTCCTGTGCGGCATCTTCAGCAGATGAGACGGTGGCTGGTAAGGGTCACGGCGCCTACACTGCGACCGCGGTGATCCACCGAGATGATTATATATTTTTTAGAAAACAAGACTGTAATTATTATTGTTAACATATTTACCAGGGTGCACCGCTACAGAGGTTACCATGACATCTTTAGATGTAAACATCTGCCCTTTTAGCTCTCGATCAGCTGATGACTGCTCCCACACACCTCGCTGCTTAATTATAGTAAAGCACAGTTTTCTATTGGTAATGAAAACGGTGTTCTGACAAATAACAAGAAGTGATTAATTAGATTACGCGTAAATTCGTTACCAAATAAACTAACTTCTGTTAGTAACTGTGTTGTTTTAAACACAGTTATTCCCATCACTGTAATTAAACACAACTCAAATAAAGTTTACCTTTAAAAAAGAGCATTTTGTAACTGGTGGTTGATTGGATCAATCATTTTTCTTGGCAGAGATTTTTGCATTTTGTCGGGCAATTCTCAATATTTGTGGTTGTTGATGTATTAAGCAGAGTACCGAGCAGGGTCAGCGTTTAGACTATATTTTGTCAGTAAATTTGGTTAATTCTCATCCAGATGAGTTAAAAGCTATAACAAGGTTTCTGTAGGTGAGCCTGTTAAAGGATCATTACTGGTTCTCAACTTTATCTTTCTCTCTGGTTTATTCTGCTAAATAGGGATTCTGCTAAATCTTGGTCTAACTACTCATCAGAAGTCTCAGAGGTAAACTGGTGGTTGCCCCTAAATATTAATGCTTCTGCCTAAAATTTAGTTGGTTATATTAGGTAAAGGTATGCAACATTTATAAACCATATTTCTTAGAAATATGCAATATTGGCTTGTGATTATATTTGCTGTCTCGAAGGAATATTTCAGCCATTTTGAAGTGTAAATGTTATAAACTAAACCTATCAGACATTTTCAATTATCGTTATATAATTCAAGAGCCTGATTATACATAAAACATAGAAATAGACTTATAGAGCTGCATTTAATGTATTTATTTCTAATTTCCCTCTGGGATTAATAAAGTATCTTTGAATTGAATTGAATTTACTTCTAAAAATATTGAACAAACATTAAAATCATTACTTATCACAATTTATGGACATCCCTTGTAGCTCTGCGTGCTTTTTGTTAATCATAAAGAAAATCAGCAGCTAAAGATGATCTTTCTGGATTTCAAGCACCAAATTTTGAAAAAGCAAGCTTTTACGTGATTGGATCAGCGGTTGTCCGTGTTCTCTGTACTCTGGATTAAAGTGGTTTATTCCAGTGGATTATGAAGCTCTGGTCAGATCAGAGATAATCTGAAAATGTGTAGAGCTAAGCTATTTAAAGTAGTGTCGCCACCTTTAGTCTGGCTGCATATGCTTGGTTACTTCCCAAAAAATGGAGGAGGAATGATGCAAATTTAAATAATTACCTTTGCCTGTTCTTGTCAAAATAAAAGTTTTGAATTAGTACATGAAAATTTAGATGCATTTTTCTTCTTTGGCTTTATTACCCATCGTTTTTTTAGTCATTATTTGGTAGTACGACATGTGAATGTTTTTTTTATGGTGATCGGCCGTACTGGTCCCGTCTTTTAATGGCTCTCCGGCCTCTCTTCAGCCTGCTATGGAATCGTCCAGGTGCCGACTGGTCCCTGGTTCTGCAGGAAGTGTGAATCTCAGGAGAGAGCAGCTCGTGTGGTGAGTCTTTTAATTCTTCTCCCCATTCATCTTTTATGAGCCATCTCAATGACTTGATCTTAAAGGAGACATATTGCACCCGAGGTTAACACAATAAAACCTCTGTGACATCCTTTTGCTGAAATACCGGGTGGAAAGAGAACCATAAAACCTCAGCTCTTGTCATAGCAGCTGCTTTTAGGGTTTGGAGCAGGCAGTGTATCAGTGGGTGTGGATTTATTGAGATACTAGATTTTTAAATTGATGAAAGAAAGTTTAATCAAAAATAGACACGTTGAACTAGTGGGTTTCAGTCATTTCCCTGCTCTTACACACTCGATAGGAGTGGTTTAATTACTTGTTCAGCGGGTCATCAAGCTCTGCAGAAGCCTTTTAATCATCCGCTGAATAAAATCAGGTGTGCTGATGTAGAGGAACCTCTAAAAATGCTTGATAGGGACTTTTGAGGACCGTGGTTAGACAACACTCTGCCTTTTGGTTCAGAGAACTTTTCCTCACGCTTGCTTACATCTTACGCTGATGCGTATATTTAACAAAACTGTTAAATATCCGATATTAATATTGCTGTTATGGCTGGTAACCAATATTTACCAATATTATAATACAATAAGATCAACACCTTTTAATGATACAATACCATGCTCATATTCTACATCAAACTCTTCAGATAGGTCTCCTATAACTCAAAGTGTGTAAATATGACCAATGTGTAGGTTTTTAGATTTGGCCTATATTTGTTTCTCTGGCACAACTGGCCTAAATGAAAGTTTAAGTATACAGGAAATGTGATCTGATGTTAGTTACCTAAATTATTGGGGTAAGGGGTATATTATCATTGTTTTATATTGGTGTCAGGAATTAAGAGTTAGGCTATATCAGTGTATGGGATATAAAACATTCCTAATAAGGTCAACAATATATAAATATATAAATTTCCAAGCGATATTTCCTTTGAATCATTGCACACTAAATTCAGAAGTGTTTCAAACACTTCTGAACTCCCAGACACCTGCATTGATCTGCTAATAGTCTGCAAAGTTTTGGACCAAGTTTCCAGCAGCATGAAAGCAAGGCCTTGTGATTGTTTGCAATTGTTCACAATTGCTTTCTGAATTTACCGTTAACAACCAGAGGCTTGCAGGCCAGTAAAATACTGGCTTTTAAAAACCGATTTAAGCTTTTGTATCATTTTGGAAAGGTTTCTCAAATTTTGACATGCCGTCATTGCACCGATAAAAAATATTATTCACACAGTGAAAATGTTAAAAATCACCCCAGTCTTTCTGGGAGTGGAGTTTACAAGTTTATCCCAAGGTCAAAGTTAGCAAAGCTCAGAGAAACTGCAAACAATCCCTGATAGTATGTTGCAGACTACAGTCCTTGACACAGCGATTAGAAAAGGCTGAACATCTGGGATTTGTTTGGTAGGGGCCAAGAGAAATGATCTACTCTTTAAATGTCTCTTTCACATATTTTTTCAGTAAATTTGCTATGGTCTCTAGTATGAATGAATGCCATAGGCAAGTTTCCATTATCGGAACTTCAGGATGATTTTACAGGAACTTTACTGCATGCCCGTGTCCCCATCTCACCAGCCCAGCCTGACTGGGCTGGATTCATGCCATTCCAGTAACCACAAGAGCAATATGGGTCTTGCTCTTAAATATTCATGATATTCAAATGTATGACCTCTGATTGGCTAACAGTAACGCAACTCTTCCGCTGCCTTCATTTGTTCTTTCTTGGGTAAATAGTGCTACGTTAATACGGAGCAGAAGGAATGTGCGTTCGTACCGCAGTTGGTAAAATGTTCCTAGTTTAAGTGGACACGTTTATTTACATTGTTTATGATACTGGGGCACTCTGTTCAGCTTGTTTAAACTAAATATTAATTGTTAACAAGGAATGAAAATTTAGCAACATTGAATGATTATTATTTTCAAAATGAAAGTGACGGGGATAAATGGATCATGTGACCTCTGGCTGCGAGCAAGTGCTGCCTCCTCAGAGTGCAACCAAATGCAGCAGCGATTCATTTAGCTTCTTCCTACTCAAACTCATAAAAGAAAGAAACTCAGTAGTCTATGTTCAGAAAAAACATTTTGCTTAAATAAAGTAACACAATGGTGGGCACCACAGGGAAAAAAAGACCAGGCTTCCTTCTAACACTTAAACCGTGTTTAATACGAGCCGTTTATACATCACTTTACCAAACAAATCCAAAATTAAACAAAAAGAAAAATCAAACTTTCTCTTCAAGCTAACCATATGCACTGTGCTTCCTTTAAAAAGGTGTTTGGACTTCTGTTTTCACAAATCAGTCTGTTGTAATTTATTGGACTGATGATTGGCGGTGGGGAAAATGATCGAAATCACCCAACTTGAGTTGGGCAGCCTTGCACCATTTCGGCAGAGCAAACTAACCAAGATGACAGTGGCTCAGGATAGGCACTCATTTGAAATGGCTTTGGTCTCAACTTGGGAGGATTTAGACTTAGGCCAGTGTTTCCCCAAAATAGGTTCAGAGACGCTGTGCCACGTCTGAAATTCCAGCGCCATACCTACTAGGGCTGAACGATTAATTGCATGCAGGAGATGCACGGAATCGAAACTTTCCATGCTCACACTTCCCAACCGCTGGCTTCCAAATAAGAGAAAAAAAGGGGTTTGTGGTGCTATTTTACTATTTTGTAATTGTCTGGTACATGACAATAATCTGTACAATATTGTAGTAGGGTTGTCACGGTGTGAAAATTTAACCTCACGGTTATTGTGACCAAAATTATCACGGTTTTCGGTATTATCGCGGTATTTTTTTACACGTTACATTTTCAGACAAGTAAATAAACCCTGTATGTCAGGAAATATTGTCCTCAGTTTGTGTCTAAATTTAGCCTAAAATGTGTTATTTTGTAATTATGTTGTTTATTTGTTTACATTTTTCCCCTTTAGTCTTTAAAATACCAATATTTGCCCATAACTTCTTATTTTATGTCTGTTTGATGTCATCATTTTAATAATATTAAATCAGATGATACTCCGTACTCAGGTAGCCTTCTAATCAGATACTTTTTTACCCTTACTTGAGTAATAAACCCTATATCAGGAAAATATCGTCCTCGGTTTGTGTTCCAGTGAGCTTTGCAGATGTGGGAAAATGTCATCAGACAGTAATCATTGTTAAATTCATAATTATCCTCGGAGAGAGACCAACTCTTATCTTCCCCTGGGAGCCCCGTAATGCATAGCGTCATTTCAATATGGGGGTGTCCGCGACACGGTTTATATGCAGGTAGCGGCGCTGCGGCTGCTTTATACAGCGACTCGTTGCATTCTCCCTCAACCCAAATCCTCGGATCACGCATTTTAGCTGAAACGCCAACGTTAACTTGCCTTGTGTTGACTGTAGAGTTGTGGGTGATGGTCACGCAGATGTGTCATGAGATTTGAAGCGTTGTTGCCTTTCAGACACTTTTTTCTGCACGTGCTGCAAACAGGATAGCCGTCTTCTATCAACTGTCCCTCGGCATTCTTCAAATATCCAAAAAATGCCCATACTTCCCACTTTGTCTTCTTTGAGGGATAATAATTGTCATGAGCACTGCCGTCTCCTCCTTTGGCCATTATTTCAGCTTTAGCTTCAAGAAAGTTTTGGCCGTAAACAACAAAGTGTGCATGTGCCGCCGGCAACTTCAGCAGATGATACGGTGGCTGGTAAGGGTCACTGCAGCCACGGTAATCCACCGAGATAATATATATATTTTTTAAAACAAGACGGTTATTATTATTGTCAACTTTTTTTACTGTGGTTTACCGCTACACCGGTTACCGTGACAACCCTAAATTGTAGGGCTACCACAAACAACTATTTTAATAGTCGACTAATTGCCTTCTGTTGACGATTAGTCGACTAATCGTGTCATGCATAAAAGTATAGCTTATTGCACCAGGATGCTCTAATATAGCCATCATTAGCTTCTAGTTGAAATGTGATCAGTTATGTGCCATCTAATAATAAAGACAAGATGATGGCTTATTAAACAACTTTTAATTAACTTTGTAACCTGGTAATACAAATGCTACAGTGGTGAAATGGGATCGGCTCAAAGAAACCTTGATCGTTGACCATGGACAGGAGTCTCATGACCACCGGGCTTACCATGGCCTCCATCAGGACGTTAACTTGCTGAGGTTTGCACGTAACTAATTTGTCCATTAAAGAGGAGCACTTTTATTAACACTGTAACGTAGCGGGAAGAAATAAATCATTAGCATTTGCAAAAATATGTCACACACAAATGTGTTCTAAAGGTAATAAAATCGCCACCGCTATTGCTACACTTATGAATACAAGTAACTCTGTTGATGTTAGTAGCTAACAAGAGGTCAACTTACCATGTTTTCCACCGTGACGTACTCAAGGTGCTCGTGCATCGCTGATGTGCTCCCGTGAAAGGAGAGTTTCACTTTGCAAAGTTTGCACTCTCCGTTTTTATTTTTTGCTTTAAACCCACAATTCTGTACCATGGTATTCATCATCAGAATGTTATCCAGGCTTCTGTTATCCTAACTGAAAGCTCTCATAAATACCATTCCAGTGTGGCTAATATCTACAGAATGTGACAAATAACTGTGCATAAGCTGTTCAGGCAGGAATGCAGCCATGGAGAGCCATTCATTCCCTCTAAATGCTTTTAGAACCGTCGTCTGACCTTAACTCCTCAGACCTCTGAGTCTTCACGTGTTAGACCGATCTCTCGGTGAAACTTGTTAGAACACAGCAGCTTACACGGCTTGTTGAGCCTCAACTTAACATGACCTCAGCAAACTTCCAAGGACCTGGCTAGATGTTGTCAAGGCAAGATTTACCTTGTGTAGCTGTTGATACAGGTGCTAGAGTGCTTTTTTCTGAACTCGTGCATGGAGAGCAAATATTCTTTAGCTTTTAACTGGTGTACTGACTCAAAGGGTCTTCTTGAAAAATAAAAATAAATAAATGGATATGGCAACATGTTAATGAGAAGCTATGTTCATATTTGAGTGTAATTTTGTTAGTATCAATTTTTATCTCAAACCATGTTCTATTATTTAACCACATTTATTTAGACCATATTTATTATATAATATTTAAAATTTATTATATAAAAATTGTAATATAAAATTTCTGGATATTGGACAATTTTACAAGAACATTTGACCTTCAGTTTACCAGAAGAAAAAAAATTGGAATTGATATCATCCATGAAAATATTTCTGTAAATCATTATTTTATATTAAAAGTATATTTATAAAGTCTCTGATGTAGGAAATATCCTATGGCTAATAATATAATTGTGTGGTGATGGAAAAAAAACACGTAAATTGTCAAGAAAATCAGATATTCTGTAGAATATACTCTAGAGATGTAAGAAAATATGTTTACTGAAATATCTCGATATTTTTTGTTATGATACTAAACCAATTAAAAAGCATTTAGAATGCAAATGCTAACATTTACTTTGGCCATTTCTCAATATGCAGACTTGTCCAAACTTGTGTACTCACATCCTTGTGAAACGTCAACGATGGCCCAAGGACTGTTCCAATCCCAAGTATGCATAACGGCAAGTTCGCTCAAAGTTCCCGGATGTGTTCTTGCTCTGCCCGTTGTATCAAGGATGCATCAATGCATCCTTCTGCAGACTTGGGACAGCAAAGTTTCCCATGATGCATTTCGTAGCAAATCGTTAAAGTCCAAATGTCAGAGGAGAAATCTAATAGCTATAATGTTTTATATTAGAAATATAAATAAAAATATTTATTTATTTAATAACTAAATAATCTAAAGTTGCCTGTTATTGTAAATAATTGTGTGTAAACTGTAAATTTTGCTGTGTGTGTTCGTGTTTTACTCTTCAATATCTTTCAAAATGCTAAGTAGCTAACCCCCTATCAAAATAAAAGCACCATAGGTCTGTTCTGATGAAAAATAAACATTTTTTATTCGTTAAAAGGCGGGAAATGCTAGTATTTTAGTAGTTTTGATCAAAAGTGGGCCAAATATAATACAAATCATACGTTTTAGTTATTTTGTTATTTAAGGAACAAACTAGACTTTTATTTTTATGTCAGATTTTTTTTTTTTTTACCGTAGCAAGAAGTAGTGCTTGTTGCCAGGACACAACAGAATATGCTTCTGTTCCAAAAGCCGTCCGCGTCCTCCCATACTCGGAGACTTTCTGGAGTCCTTGCCAAGAACTTACTTGCCTAGTACTAGGGTTGTCACGGTAAACGGTGTAGCGGTAAACCCCGTTAAAAAAAAGTTGACAAAAATAATAACCGTCTTGTTTTTTAAAAACTATTATCTCGGTGGATTACCGTGGCTGCGGTGTAGGCGCGGTGACCCTTACCAGCCACCGTATCATCTGCTGAAGTTGCCGGCGGCACATGTGTGCTTTGTTGTTTACAACCAAAACTTTCTTGAAGCTAAAGCTGAAATAATGGCCAAAGGAGGAGACAGCAGCACTCAGGAAAATTATTATCCCTCAAAGAAGACTAAGTGGGAAGTACGGGCATTCTTTGGATATTTGAAGAATGCCGAGGGACAGCTGATAGAAGACGGCTATCCTGTTTGCAGCACGTGCAGAAAGTGTCTGTGAAAGGCAGCAACGCTTCAAATCTCATGACACATCTGCGTGACCATCACCCACAACTCTACAGTCAACGCAAGACAAGTTAACGTTAGCGTTTTAGCTAAAATGCGTGATCTGAGGATTTGGGTTGAGGGAGAATGCAACGAGTCGCTGTATAAAGCAGCCGCAGCGCCGCTATCTGCATATAAACCGTGTTGCGGACACCCCCATGTTGAAATGACGCTATGCATTACGGGGCTCCCAGGGGCAGATAAGAGTTGGTCTTTCTCCGAGAATAATTATGAATTTAACAATGATTACTGCCTGATGACATTTTCCCACATCTGCAAAGCTCACTGGAAAGACACAAACCGAGGATGATATTTTCCTGATATAGGGTTTATTACTCAAGTAAGGGTAAAAAAGTATCTGATTAGAAGGCTACTTGAGTACTGAGTATCATCTGATCTAATATTTTTAAAATGATGACATCAAGCAGAAAAAAAACAAGGAGTTATGAGCAAATATTGGTATTTTAAAGACTAAAGATAAAAAATGTAAACAAATAAACAACATAATTACAAAATAACACATTTTAGGCAAAATTTAGACACAAACTGAGGACAATATTTTCCTGATATACAGGGTTTATTTAGTTGTCTGAAAATGTAACACGTTTAAAAAAAATACTGCGATAATACCGAAAAACGTGATAATTTTGGTCACAATAACCGTGAGGTTACATTTTCACACCGTGACAACCCTACCTAGTACAAAAGAACGTACTAGCGTCCTTGAGTATTGAGAAATGGCCCACATCTTTTGTGTGGTACAATTCAAACTCCGACTGCTGGGTGGCAGCAGTTTTTAAAGCCTTCTTCCTGAGGGAACTTCAATGCGTTTACATGCAGAGATGCTAATAAACAGGGAGCCTTTATCCTAGTTTACATGTACGTTAAAAAATCGGAATGTTGAATGAAGTGCATTCCATTCTGCCACGGTAGGAGGCGACATGCACCCTTTTGTGTCTGTATTCTCCCGGTTAGCCTATAGCAGGGATTAAAGTTCCCCGTCGTAGCGATGGAAATCCATCATTTGGAATAATCAGAAAAAAAGCTCAGCCAAAATCTCTTCTCGCGTTTTCTTCTCTTCAAGCGTTAGTTCCTAGAAACACTTTCTATGCCCAGACTGTAGTGACCTGTTATTTATAATTTTATAATTAACATTAAGTGAATGCACTGAACCCAAAAATGATAGAAGATAAGATTAAATATTATTAATCATATTACTATCAAATGTAGATAAGTATAACTGATAACTATAATCTTAATGAAAAACTGATATTAATATTTGTTATTTTAATATTGATTATATTTCATTTCTAAGGTTTGGATGTCTGTGAACATTACAGAATATTCAGGTTGGTGTAAAGGACATGATATTATTAACAGCTCATGATCTAAAGCTGGTCTGAGGTATAAAACTCTGCCCTGGGCCTAAAGCCCTGCAGATATATTTAGTTTCTCTAAACACCAACAACAAATAAATAACAGCAGCTGGATTCTACTTTGTTCCTTAAATTGAGTCACGTAGTTTTGCAAGTTCTGCAGCTCACACGGTCAACATGGAGCTCTGCCAGCTGATTGGTTCTTTTGGTAACTAGTGCAGTTCTGGTACTGAGCAGCATGGATGCATCAGTGGATTTCACTGTAGTCTGTGTTCATAATAGATTAAGAAAGGACAGGAAAACATTGTTAACTCAAATATATCATTATAATGAACATGCATAGATACTTTATCATACATACCTACCAGCCTGTAACTCTACTTTTCCCCCAAAAATGCACCATACTGATGCGTTTAAATATAAAATGTCCAATAATTTTTTTCCGGGGGGCATGCCCCTGATACCCCTAGAGTACGTTAATACTTATCATCTTTTTTTTACCTCTGAGAAATCTCAACACCCACACGTTTAAACCCTGTGTATGTGAACGGGTTATTCCAAAATTTTCAGAAATAGTGGCTGCGTGCACTATTGTAGCCTCAGCAGGTCTACCATTGGCCCAAACAGTTACAGCGCTCTATGTTTGATGGGCGGGGTTAAGCACCAGAGCTGCGACTAATAAAGTATACAAAGATTAATATTCACGGGCTGTTGACCAAAGAAAATAGATGAAAGTCATGGTGTATGTCGCCAGTGAAAATGAGTCATTAATACAAATGCAGAAGAATCGTAACTGTTAATCAGTAACTGACTCAACGCACAGGTTGCTTTTTGTGGTGTTTAGAGCACCACCCTGCCCTTCTGTATGTAAAAAAATTTGCTGACTCACTAGAAGGGGAGTCGCCTTGAGCTGGGATGTTAGGAGGCAGATAATGAGGGTGTTTCCCCACCGTGGGTACCTGTCCGCCCCGTTTCACCCTGCTGTGTTTACTTCACCCTGAGCTGACCTTAATTTTTTTGTCACCAACAGAGATGTGAGCTCTGTCCCCACAAAGATGGAGCCCTCAAGAGGACAGACAACGGAGGTAGAGGCACATGTCCCCCCCCCCCCCCCCCTCCACACACACACACACATCTGTGGTTTGCCTCTTGTGTTTGCTGCATGTCAACAGCAAGTTGAAGGGCTGTGAGCGTGCTGGGAGAGTAATGTAGCTGTTTGTTGTGTGTGCTGCCTCTGTGTACCGTCCTCGCCAGCCCAGTGTTTTATGAGTGTGTGTGTGTGTGTGTGTGCATGTTTATGAGGGGGCGGGCCAGGATGGGTATAGTGCGTGGCCTGTGAGGAGTCTCCACGAGAGGTTCATCGAGAGGTCATCTTGGTGGAGACTGTAAATATTCTGTGTGCATGTAAGTGTGTGTGTGTGTGTGTGTGTGTCAGAGAGAGAGAGAGAGGCACAGCTGTGGGATTGTGTCCAGGCCTGCAGGGAGGCATCAGGACAACACTAACACACACCGTTTTACTACTTTCTCTTTTATTTTACCCTTCCCATGACCCCTCTCTGTCTCCCTGCTTTTTCTTAGCATTTTTCTCTCACCGCCTTTCCTCGTCGGCTCCTCCTCACTTGTTGATCTGTTTGGTTGTTGTTTCAGGTGGGACATTAGTAAGGCAAAGTAAAGGAATTTGGCTGGAAAACCAGGCAGTTGCACAAAAACAAATCACATCATTTGTTGCCAACGTTTGTTCCATATTTTAGTTTGTTTCAAGGTTTCACATCAGTTAGAAGAGCTGAACGGTGACGCTAAATATATCAAAGATACTTTACATTTATAATTTATATGTATATAAAGTTAAAGATTAGTTTTTCTACATGCAGATAAAATCCTGAAGTCAAAGCAGCAAGTAAAACCCTCTCTTTCTTAGGTTTTCTAGACTAGTTTCAGAAGTAGAGTTACGCCACTTTTATAGTCCTGTTTTATAGGCCTCTTCCAGATTCTTGGAGGGTCTTCAAAACAACGTGTCCACATTTCACATCCGCTCCACCCTTCTGTCCCGCCCCCTGGCCTTCTCCCACCGTCCCACTCACCAGGTCAAAGGCAGGTCATGGGTTCAACTGTAAGTTTAAGCCAGTTTTTTGTTTCAGCTGGGGGGGGGGTGACGGGGGGGAGAAACAGACACCTCCAGTGTGGTTTGGTGACTCCCACCTCCATCTGACCTGCCGTTCACCTCCTCCAACTCCTCAAGTTGTCGTCAATTTTGGTGCCTCTTCACCATGCCCTGCTGTCACTCTACTGCCCCCAGTTTGTCTTTGTTAACTGTGTGTGTGTGTGTGTGTGTGTGTGTGTGTGAGTGTGTGAGTGTGTGAGTGTGTGTGTGTGTGTGTGTGTGTGTGTGTGTGTGTGTGTGTGTGTGTTAGAGTTCAATAAACAGATGCGTTCACACACTCCCACTTAACTAATAAAACTAGCAATTTCAGAGTTTTTTTATGTAGTTGTTTTATTGAGTTTAAATGTATTATTTATAGTAAATAAACAGTGATTTTTTTATTTTCATGCAGGAAAAAGATACAAGAAATTAGCATTAAGCTATTTTGTGCTTGTATGGGTTTTTTCCCCCAGGCTGGGCCCATGTGGTTTGTGCTCTTTACATACCCGAGGTGGAGTTTGCAAACGTCTCAACTATGGAGCCCATAGTTCTCCAGTCTGTTCCCCATGACCGCTACAACAAGGTAACAAAACGCAGATTTAGTTATGTTGTTTTGGATTGGGTTGAAAAATCTTTGCATGGTTTTGTGTTGACAGACGTGTTACATCTGCGAGGAGCAAGGCAGAGAGAGTAAAGCAGCCACTGGAGCCTGTATGACCTGCAACAAACATGGCTGCAGACAGGCCTTCCACGTCACATGGTGAGGCTTATTACGGACGGAGTCTTTTCATTCACCTGTGCTCTCACTGTTTTTAAATTTTCATGAGCTGCTTTAGAGCCAAAAGGGGAAATTCTTCCACACACAAACAGTAGAAAGAGGATTTTACTGCACGAAATATTTTGTTGTTACATTTACGTTTAACAATTTCATAACTGCACACACCGAATGTCAGCGCTGCATTGCTAACCCTTCTCACTCACTGGTTTGTGTTTTTATTATTCTCACTGCAGTGCCCAGTTTGCAGGCTTGTTGTGTGAGGAACAAGGGTCTGATGCAGATAATGTCAAATACTGTGGATACTGCAAATACCATCACAGCAAATTGGTAAGTGTCTGTTTTTCTTTCCTGAATACACGCACGTTTTTGTTTCAACACCAGCTGGTATGACAAAGACTGCTCGGCTTATAAAAGCATCCTTAAACCGTTTCCACTCATTGGTTTTGGTTATTTAATACACGTAAATATTAAAATTCATTAATCTTTGACTAATTTATTCATCGTACCATGATCTGTGGCAGCACCAGGGTTTAGTTGCATGTAATTATAAGTACAGTGAAAGCATAAGTGTGATTACTGCTAAGATACAGAAAGAGGTAGCGATTAATAATAAAACCAATGAGAAACATTTTATCTGTGACCTCTGTTCTCTTTCAGAGGTTTATCTACCATCACTTCCTTCTTTTCGATTGAATTGTGTTCTATTTGTTACCACATCTTTCTAAATATCTGTTACAACCATTCTTTCTGCATCGATTTGGTTCTTCCAAGTGAGCTGCTCCCCCCCAACCACCCTTCAATTTCTAGTCTCTCGTGGCAGCTACTTTTACTTCCCTGCATCTACTTCCTCTTCCACTGGATCAGTGAATCCATGCCGCCTCTTCTTTCTGCTCTTCTGCTTGATCCATAAAATCTAGTCATCCCTCTCTGTCCGCCATTGTTGGTGCTGTTGTCTGCTCTCTCAAACGTTGTCCCCAGTCGCCTGTGTTGTCTTTTCACGTTGAGATAATTTGGGAAGTGCTGGATTGGGTCGTCAGGGGATTTAATATCCAAAAATACATGTTAGTTGTTGTTTTTGTGTACATTTTGTAAATGATTACTATATCACTTGTTGTAGATGACTTTTTAACTGCCTCTGTTCAGGAATGTAGATTCAGGTCTTTCAAGACTGATAAGCTAACAGTTAGTCTGAGTGTAGCCAGATTGAAATCACCAGATATTCAGCTTGATCAGCTCAGTTGCCGATCAGCCAGTTGGAATCTCAGTCTCAAAAAAATGTTGCTGAATAGACCAAAATCTGTGTCAGCAAGTCAAGAGTTGCACATAATTGGTAATGGCTCTGAAAACCAGAAGTGGTGCACCTCTGCTGCTGTTTAAACTGTATGTGGACATATAGAGCAGTGAGAGTCCAGAGAGTGTTTCCACTATCGGAACTTCTGGGTAACTTCGCCAGAGCTTCTCAGCATGCACGTGTTTCCACTTCACCAAGCCTGACGAGCGGACTGTTTTCAGGAACTTTCGGGGTACCTGAACGGGGTAGGTATTCAGAAAAGCCTGATACTGTAGCAGAATGAAAGTTTTGGTTAACTCATGCTAATTGGTTGCAACTTAGTAGATGTCATTTAAAAAATAGAATGTATGCGCTACTTTAAAATCACCGTTATTTAATTCTTAACACCGAAAAACAAAGCAGAAATTGACGTAATTTGCTGGGCTTGGGCAAAGAGTACTGTAAAAACTGACATTTCTTCTGGTCATTGGACGCCACATTTTACATCACACGACCGCTCTCCCAATCCTCTGAATGGATTAAATGGCCGTACTTCAACAGAATAAAAGGCCATGATGATGATGATGTACCACACAATTATTTCAGCAGACATGTTGAACACCTGTCGGACTGTGTCCCTGGATGCACAGAGAAGTATGGGTGGTTTACTGCTGCCTTGTAAATAACCATCAAACTACATCAGAGCATCTGCGGGGTCTTAAAAAGTCTTTAAAGTCTTGAATTTAATGAAAGGAAAATTAAGACCCTTAAAAGTCTTTAAAAAGTCTTAAATCGATTTAGTAAAGTCTTAATTTGGTTGGTATTGACGTGAATTTAAATACGTTCGTCTCATACTTGCAAACTTGACGCTTTTCAGTGAAAATTGCTGTTCATGAAACCAAATGCGTTCACATGAATCAAAGAGTTTTTGTTTGAGGGAAGGTGAGTCTTTGGTCGGGTTTCAGTCGCGGTTTATAAGCTGTAGTTTTAGCAAAACGAGGAGTGTTCATCCTCTTCACAAACCATCTTTGTTAGTGGATCACGAGTCGTTGTTTGACCAATCACAGTCACAGAGACAGCTAGGCAAAAGCACGCTGCGGTAGCCGGTATCACGACGCTGCTACTACTGTTGCTTCAACGTCTCGTTGCGGTTGGAGCTTAAAGTTCGTAAAATCATCAAAATCCCCTCCCAAGTACCACAGTTTTCTGTCCAGAACTTCAGCAGCTTTGTCTCCTTTCAGTTTCAGCCTTCGCTGACATTTCCTGAGGCTTGTGTTCTTTCTGGGGGAGTAAGTGTTGCTCCAAAACAGCTTTCCCAGGAATTAGACAGGTCCATCCTAACCCAAAGAAGGTATATATGTCGATGGTTCTGACAGACAAGCTGCTGCAGTTGTTGTTTCAGATTCATACAAGCTAAACCCTTTAGGTACGACTTCCCTACACTTATAAAATATTTGAAATTAAGAAGAAGAAAAACATGCAACAGAGTATGGATCTGTTCTCAATGAGATGTTATTAATGGAAAATAAAGATAAATGGATCTAAAGATGTTACTGGTACTTTTACTATCACTCTGTTGTGGAAAGTCAGCACAAATATTCTGTGAAAACTTTAAAAAGCTACTTAAACCTTCATTATGTTATAGTGGGCCTGTCTATATTTATAAAAGCAGTTGATGGTTTAAAGTAACTGTAACTGAAGTTACTCAGAGCCACAGTAGAAGGTCCAGTCCGAGTTAAGCTGTGGCAGCTGGAGAGGAACTGAGAAACAGCATTAAAGCTTTTGCTGTTTTCTTGTTCCAGTTGAATTCAAATAGAATATATAAGACATCAATTATATAATAATTTTATGTACCGAAATTTCCAGATTATAGAGGGCAATATAAGCCGCACCGGGCTAAAAGCCGCAGATATCTACTGAATTGAAAACGTAGTTTAACTTGAACGTAACTGAACTGATCAGTATCGAACAAAACAGAAAAGTTACTGATTAGTTTATTCATCGTCCTCCTGCGCACTGAAACCACTGAAGTCATCATCTTCTTCAATGTCTGAGTTGAACAGCCTCAGAAGAGCTTCATCACATCACATCAGGGAAAACGAGCAGCGCTGTTTTACTGTGAAAAAATCCTCCTGGGCGCTTTCCTTAGCACTCCTTTAACCATTCTTTCATTAGACTTTCCAGCATCCATCCTTTCTGGTTGACTAAAGCCGCACCTCATTATAATAATAATAATAATAATAATACATTTTATTTCAAAGCGCCTTTCAGGACACCCAAGGTCAATTTACAGAAAACACGTAATAAAATACAATAAAACAATAATAAGACCCAAACAACAAAAAACAAAGAGAGAAACAGTTCAATAAAATCAGAGGTTGTAGGCAGATTTAAACATGTGTGTTTTGAGTTTTGATTGGAAAAGGGTAAAACTGTCGATGTTCCTGATGTCTGGGGGAATTGAGTTCCAGAGACGGGGAGCAGAGCGGCTGAAAGCTCTGCTCCCCATGGTGGCGAGACGGGCAGAAGGAACCGCAAGATGGATGGAAGAAGATGATCTGAGTGAACGGGATGGGGTGTGAATACTTATAAGGTCTGAGATATATGGAGGAGAGAGGTTGTGGATTGCTTTGAAGGTATGGAGGAGAATTTTGAAGATGGATCTGAATTTAACTGGGAGCCAGTGAAGCTGCTGGAGAACCGGGGTGATGTGGTGAAAGGAAGGGGTTCTGGTGATAATACGGGCTGCTGAATTCTGGACCATTTGCAGTTTATGAAGGAGTTTGTTGGGGAGACCATAAAGAAGTGAATTGCAATAGTCGATACGGGAGGTGACGAGGCTGTGGACGAGAATGGCAGCAGTGTGAGGGGTCAGTGAGGGACGGAGACGGTTAATGGAACGTAGATGGAAGTATGCTGACCGAATTAAGTTATTAATGTGAGCTTGAAAAGAAAGTGAGCTGTCAAGAATGACACCCAGACTCTTGACGTGAGGGGAGGGGGAGACTATGGCGCTGTCAATAGTTAAAGAAAAGCTGTCAGATGTTGAGAGGGTGGAGTTAGTGCCAACTAGAAGTTCAGTTTTATTGCCGTTGAGTTTGAGGAAATTAGAGGTGAACCATGATTTGATTTCAGAGAGGCAGAGTGTAAGGGAGGATGGTGGGAGAGTTGAGTTGGGCTTACTGGAAATGTAGAGCTGGGTGTCATCCGCAAAGCAGTGAAACTGGATATTGAATTTGCGGAAGATTTTGCCGATAGGGAGGAGGTATACTATGAAGAGGAGGGGCCCCAGGGCAGAGCCCTGGGGCACACCTGACTTGACTGGGGAGGGTTCTGAGGTAAAGGATTTTACTGGATGAACTGAGTGCGGCCAGTAAGGTAAGATTGAAACCAGCTGAGGGGGGTGTGAGTGATGCCTAAGGAAGAGAGTCTATTAAGGAGGATGGGATGAGAAATGGTGTCAAAGGCCGCACTCAGATCGAGGAGAATGAGAATAGAGATTAAACCAGAATCAGCAGCAATGAGTAGGTCGTTAGTGATCTTGATGAGAGCTGTTTCTGTGCTGTGGTGGGGACGGAAACCAGACTGAAACTGTTCATAAAGGTTATTGCGGGTGAGATGGGAATGGAGCTGAGCTCATTATAAGCCGCATGGTTTAAAGCATGGGAAAAAGTAGCAGCTTATAGTCCGGAAAATACGGTACATTTAACAGTTCTTTTATAGATAAAAGGCAGAATTTACTTCACCTCGTTGCATTGAAGCTTCACGTCCCACAGTGAGAAGTCTCTGTCCCACATGTGCTGAGTGGGGATCTGCTCATCCCACTAATGAATGATTACAGTAATCTGGAATATTTTCAGATGTTTTTATGTTTGGTGTTCTGGGAATTAGTCTCATAGTAGTTAATTATTATATGATGATCCCTAATCATTATCTGATCAGTTCTGTCAGTTTATTATATTTAGCTCTCTTGAACAGTAGGACTGGTAGAAAATTGCTTGCATTTTGCAAAAACATCATGCTAAATATTTTTTTTTAAATATTCTCAATAAAATAAATGTATGTAAATGTCAGAGGTCACTACAAACCCCGCTGTAGAATAGATGCAAATCTGCAGCATGTGAGGACCTTGTTTAGGGTGAGTTATTGTAGTTGTCACTTTTTTCACAGCCTCTGAGTTTGCAGGTATGAGAAACAGATGCATGTAAACTAAAACATATATCTTTTGTTCTTCTATGTGCCTGATTTGCATTTTTGTGCCACGTGGCTTTATGAATTATTGCTACAGCCTCGCTGTCCTGGATTTGAAATAACCCGACATGAAGTGGAAAACGAAGCAACGCAGTATTTATAAACAATACCATTGTTTAACAGTTGATTAGTTCTTTGCGATGGAGTCTTAATTTTATTTTTAGAAGGTCTCAAAAAGTCTTAAATTTAATTTTGAGAATCCTGCATATACCCTGTACATGTAAAGTACTTGATAGGGTCTGCAGAGGAATGCTGCATGAACCACCGGGACATTGGCGTTAATTTAAATTGGCGGCAACTCACTGTCCATCTTTGCTGTGGTTGCACTAGCTGTTAGCTCATCAATCCTGTAAGATATTAACTTTATTTCTCTGAACAAAGGCCATTCAGGAAGCCATCCACCAGGGTTTCCTCCAGCGCTTTATAAGCCTGGTGGCCCGCCAGGCTTTGCTTGCCCACCTGCCAGGCTAAGCGTCATGCCCCGCCCCCCTCCCCGAACTGAACTAGAGCCCTCCATCAGCTGATACTGGTGAGAAACAGCAGCGGAACGTGTGCAACCACCCCACCACCCCAGCTCTCACGGAGGAGCACTGCGGGACGGAGCCCGCGACCCCCCCCCCCCCCAAGGGCCGAAGCTGCCAGGCTTAACTCATTTTCTGGGGGAAACCCTGCATCCACAATGGGTAAGGTAGCAGTTGTTTGTAACACTTAACAAAAGTAACATCTAATAACTACTTGTGTATTTTAGAGACCATAGGAAATTATCTTAAGTCAAATAGCTGTAGTCGGGAGAGAGGTCCTACCTCAAGTGGAGGAGTTTATGTATCTCGGGGTCTTGTTCACGAGTGAGGGTAGGAGGGATCGGGAAATCGACAGGCGGATTGGTTCGGCGTCTGCAGTGATGCGGACGCTCCGATCTGTCGTGGTGAAGAGGGAGCTGAGCCAGAAAGCCAGGCTCTCGATTTACCGGTCGATCTACGTCCCAATCCTCACCTATGGTCATGAGCTTTGGGTAATGACCGAAAGAACGAGATTGCGGATACAAGCGGCCGAAATGAGTTTACTCCGTAGGGTGGCCGGGCTCAGCCTTAGAGATAGGGTGAGGAGCTCGGACATAAGGGAGGGAGTCAGAGTAGAACCGCTGCTCCTCCGGATCAAAAGGAGTCAGTTGAGGTGGTTTGGGCATCTGGTCAGGATGCCTCCTGGACGCCTCCTTGGGGAGGTGTTTCGGGCATGTCCTGCCGGCAGGAGGCCCCCGGGTCGACCCAGGACACGTTGGAGATGTTACATCTCCAATCTGGTCCAGGAACGCCTTGGGGTCCTGCCGAAGGAGCTGGTGGAGGTGGCCGGAGAGAGGACGGTCTGGAGCTCCCTAGTTGGGATGCTGCCCCCGCGACCCGGGCCCGGATAAGCGGAGGAAGACGACAACGACAAATAGCAGTAGTTTATTATTGTATTGGTTTCTTTATTTGTAGTTTCCATCATATGACTGGCTTCTCCCTCCAGTACTCGTTTGTACACACATTGAGGTAGCCAGCTATTGTCAGAATGTCTTGAGTTACGCCCCCCAGAAGAAGCCTGAACAAACATACTCTCAGAAAATACCAAATAAGTGTAGCATACAGGTGTTTTTAGCTCACCCGGGGGCAAGTCATAGGTTGGACTGTTGTGTTTTGGTTGAATGTAACTCAGGAGAGGCATTTTTGTGCCACCACACAAACACATTTTTCAGTCTTAGCTGATGGAAAGGCTCAAGCTGTTCCATTGATTACATTGATCGTGTTTAAATTGCTTTTTGATGCCGTGGTGTCATGCCGTTATGGTGGGGCTGTCTGGATAATAGGAATGTCTGTGAGGGAATTAATGATGGAAAAAACTGCGTTAACTGTATCGGTTTCATAAAATCCAGCTGGATGGATGTTTACGCCGTGTTAACATTTGGTGTATGACAGGATTCAGTCTGTAAAACCTCATTTTAAACTCAGATTGATCCTCCAGTCAGTCTCAACTGTAGCTGATTTAATTCCAACCAGACATTTTATTTAGACCTTTTGTGAATCCTTTGAGTTTGTGTCTGTGTCATAAATGCATCTGACTCTCCTGTCAGCTGGACTCTGAACATCTGGCTGCTTGTTAAACATCTCCTATTGCTAGAATGTGAAGTTTTTGTCTCCAGTTTTATAACCAGCTGTGAATCTTGTTTCTGGACAGAGCCATACAATTCATTTACAGCAGTTATTTTACTAAAATGTCCTATATTTTGTTGAGCAATAGCTTCTGGACGTGCTGATCATGTCTGTATTGAGTCCGTCGGTCCATACCAAGTCTGTAGGACGTCCAAACTAGTTTTTTGCACAGCGGGTAGCATGAAATTTAAATCAACCCTGGGGATAGAGATGGTCACATGACAAAGTGTGTCCTACACTTAAGACCTGCCTTTGTTCAGGAGGACCTACACTTACTTATTATGCAGCTCGGTGTGCAACGATGCTTCCTGATGACACTTACTTTGTATTTGTCAAATTTTTGAGTACAATTATTAGTGATTACAAATTTTTGAGCTACTCAAAGTAAGATAAAATAAGTTGATTTTAGACATCTAGTTTGAACAGTTTAAAAAGAAATAGGCCTGCACGATTTTGGGAAAACCTGCGATAGGCGATAAAAGTGATTAATATTGTGATGACGATATTACTTACGATAAATAGGGATGGGTACCTTTGACATTTGAATCGATCCGGTACTAATTCCCGGTACCTACGAGTCGATACCGGTACTTAACGGTACCAATTTTCGATACTTTTGAGTGTTTATTATTTTAATTCTCTTTTATAATTAAATATATATTTTTCTCAATATATAACCATATATGATAAATATCACGATAAATAACATACAAGTTTGTATTTTAACATCGTCCTTGTAGTTTTATAAGCTGATAATTAAACTGAAGCAAACATCTTTACTGTGAACTAAATTTACTGTGTATCTTCATTCCTTTTGCCGTCCTTTTTCATTTGATTTTTCCTACTGGGAAGTTAGAATTTCCGAGGAGAAAGCGAACGCACCATTAGCTGGTAACAACGGTGGCAATGGAAGCTAACATATCAAGTTAACGTTATCTTTAACAGTTTATTTAGCTGCTGGAGCAGATTAAAACGATGATGCCTCAAACTTAGATCGTTGTCGCTGGTTTTACCTTCACCCATTCACCCGTCGCATTTAGTAAAGTAAAGCCAAACTTTAGAGCGCGTTCATGTTCTTCTAGTCGGAAATTCGGAGTTCCGAGGAGAAAGCGAACGCACCATAGCGAAACGGAAGCTAACAAATCAAGGTAACGTTATCTTAAACATTTTATTTACCTACTGGAGCAGATTAAGATGAGGATGTCTCACTTAGATCGTTGTCTGTCGCTAGTTTCATCACCCAGTTACCCATCACATTTAGTGAAGTGGACCCAAGCTTTAGCGTGCGTTCTTTCTACCATGCTTGCTCTGTTTACAACGGGCTCGCAGGGACCGGCGACATAACGCTCTTGCGCATGCGCAACTGTCTTGGCAGTACCGAAACGAGGCACCGTTTGAAATGACGTGAATCGGTGTTCGGTCGGTACTATGGAATTCGGTCGGTACCTTAAAAAGTACCGAATTCGGTACTCATCCCTAACGATAAATAAAAACAACCCAGGAACAAAAATAATCAAAAGCAAAGAAATAAAAAAATGACAAAAAAAAATCATAAAAATGAGAAAAGCAAGATGTGAGGAAAGGGAAAAAGAAAATGAACAAGAAAAGGCAATCAGTGGATCCCAGGAAAAATGCACAATTAGCAGAAAGAGCAGAACAAAGTTAACTCAGGTGTTTGCCAACCATCAAAATTAAGTGAAGTCCACCTCAGGGCGGCCATCTAACCTATGAGAACCCACCCAATTGGCCAAATGGGTGAAGAGCTCTATTTGATTTGTTAAAAAACATCATGCTTCTGTTAGATTGACAGAGTGCTTGATGTGTAGCAAACATTTGAGCGCTATTAATCAGTTCTTTGCGATATTCATATTGCACATGCTGATATCGCGATAACGATATATTTGCGATATGTTTGCAGCCCCCAAAATAAAGCTTTTGGTGATGTTTTTAATGTCCTACACATAACTGATTCTACTTGGTTATATTTTTACCATCTTTTTATACATACATATTTTTGTACATACAGTACTTCTACAATAGCTCTTTTTCCATGGGTGTAGTCATTCTAAGTTACTATTATTTAAAATGGTCATCTAGCTTTCATTCTTTGGAGTTCCACTCAGTAACTTGGAGTTCCTCTTTGCTTTTTAGCGAAGGAGCAGGGGCCGTGGTAGTAGGTCTCAAAGCTTAAGTGACTCTTCTTCTCATTGTATGGATAAACCCCCAGACCAGGACAAGCAGGTAAGACGGCCCTCTGATCTTACCTTCTAAGCCTCCCACCCATGACTGTGACTTCCTCTGAAACATACATGATCACACTGTGGAGAGACCGGCTACAAGACTATTGTTGTGGCAGAGCATTATTTATGACCGATAAAGCTTTACTTTGTTCATACGTAATTGTTGCATTGCCATTTTAGTTTTTTATCTTTTCCAAAGGAAAGTTCAGGCATGTTCTTGGATTTGTTGCCTGTTAAAGCAGAAAACTGGAGTTTTTTGTCAGAGGGCACCATCTAGAAAATGTATCGCACCTTTAGCCTTACTTCTGTGATTACGTCTAGAAGCAACGCTTGACTGTGCGCCAGTAGCAAGCCCACAAAGCAAAAACACCTGGTTTTATAATTATTATTCTCACGTCATACTGGTTTTTATAAATATATATATTCAATATATATGTTTATTAGCGCGTGTGTGTGTATGTGAGTGTGAGTGTGTATTTCATGTGTGCATTTGTGTTTACGAAAGCAGGTAATTTTGGGGCTGCCAGCAGAGGCTTACAGCTGTGCTTTGTCATAAAGTAAACCCAAGTCTAAAATGGCGCCTGTGATTCCTTTTATGTTCCTAATTATTTAGGTCACCAAGCAGAACTGGGATCACCACTGAGTGATTTGACATTTTTATTCGCAATGCAAGTTGGATCTGTGTTTTATGCTAAGCTAAAGCTAAAGGAGTACAGCCAGGTCAGGAGAATGACTGGGCTGGTTAAAATTGTTTTTTCCAACTTATCTAACTTTGGGAAATATGCCAATATACAAAATTTTTATTTTGGATGGAATTTCCCTTTAAAGAAATTGGCTAGTATGTTCGTCGTGTTTTTCTTCACCAAACTAATTAACAAGCCCTGTTTAAATGGCACCATAAAAATTCATTCATTATTAGTCATTGGCTTTAATCCGTGAGGGCTAAGTGCCTAAAACGTGTGATTTGCAGAGTTCTGGTAGGTTGTGGTGCTCCATAAAAGACATCAGAACAAACAACGGACCATCTTCTGATGATAAAACTTAGGACAAATATCTCTCAAATTCAAAGCAAGAGCTTTATCTCTGCGCGTCTGAACATTTTTTAGCCAAGGCTAACACATGAATTAGCAGAAACACATTTTACTTTGGTGGTGGTGAAGTTTGAGGTCAAACCCCTCCAATAGAGGGACAAAAATTGTACTTCATGATATACTGGTATCATTATAAACTACTTGCTGGCATCAGTTACTGTTACATTTTCCATATTTTCATATACATAAATGTAATTCAGTTTTATGTTAAATATTTCAGAATTTTGTTATTTCTTCAGTTTTTGTGTTGGATTTGCAGCTTGAGGTTAATATGCCATTGCCAATAACCAATTATTTAATTTATCGGTAAACAATTTTAAGTCAAAAGTCCTAATGTATAATTTATTATGTAGAAAATTTTTGCTGAAATCTTTTCCAATCGACCAAAACGTGGTCGAGTTGCATGCACAATTTGTATTTTTCTTCTGTGCATTGCTAAAATTAGGTGAGGACAATAGTTCAGTTTATATCTGCTAGCATCTATCTGCTTGCACACACCCCCCTCCTCAAAGCAGTGAAAGACAGAAAAAAATCCCTCTAATGGTAAGCCTGATTTTGAGCGGCCAATCAGCCAGCAGTTGGCGTGTTGGACCAGTTCGGCTCTAGGCTGACCGCCTCGGGATGAGGGCTGAAAAGACGTTCGGTTACGCGCGAGAAATAAATGAGAAGACTCCCGACCCGGGCCAGGCGGAGTGGTGCCAATGCTAGTGTGTAAGTGCCAATATTTTATACCCAATTTTATGGTTATATTATGAAGCCGTCAATATTTTTCAACAACTGGGCATCATTTAATTCATTTTCAACAACATTTTGATGGATGTTTCCAGAGATTAATGGTAAAAACTCCACAAAAATACATTGTAACTTTAAAGTCTGGCCAATAAAATCAAAACCAACAGAAGTTTCTTTAGGTTACAAAGTGCATTTTATGAAGTTGGACGTGTTGTTGGTCTTTCACGTTTGCCAGTGAATGAATAAATATTTAGGGAGTGTTTTAACCTAGATGCACTATTGTCTGCTAGATTGAAGAACTCTGAAACCTTTGACTCTCTTGGCCAATAAAACATTTAAAATTCTGCATGTTTGATACTGGAGCGGAAGAAGACACCAGTTTCTACCCCACAGTAGTTTTACAACTGAACTGAGACGAACTCGACTGACATTTGCAGCCTAACTAGAGTAACAGTAACTATTTAAGTAGAGATACTTTAGAGAATTAAAAATAAACTTTTTATTGTGGTGATGTCAAAGTTCCTCATTCATATTTTAAATATTAGGTTACAGGAATTTGTTAACTTTTCTGTAGTAAAATTGAGATTGTAAACACTAGTGTGTGCGTGTGCGTGTGTGTGTGCGTGTGCGTGTGTGTGTGTGTGTGTGCACATGGATTTGTTATGTGGTTTGGAGGCTCTTATATGTATATTCACCTCATGTTAGAGCCAGCAGTCAGTCTACAGCAGGGGTTTAGAGATCCCCCACGCTGGATGCTTGAAAAGGCCCACAGGAAGCCTGTACACACACACACACACACACACACGCACGCACACACACACACACACACACACACATCCAATGGCTGGCCAGAAATCCTGCAGGAAACTACACAAGGGAATTCCTGCCAGGCCAGGGCGGATTATTTTCCCCTTTACTTCCCGTTCCTCCCTCTACTCATCTTCCCCTGCTTCTCCTTCCCTGTCTCCACCCCTCCTCCTCAGAGCCTCCTCTTCCTCCTGAGGCCATTAAACCAAAGACGTTGTTTCAAATCTTAAGCAGATAAAACTGTCTTTACATCATCAGTAAAATAAAATATATTGATGATATTAGAAATATATTGATCATGGGTATTTTTTTATGAATGCTGCAAGAAAGAAAAGCATGGTGAATTTATTTACATAGGTTGTTTAGGTTTTATGCCACTATGGTGCACCCAGGGCATGGATTAAGTAACTGGCAAGGGCCAAATGTGGAAAATTATAGCCTGTTACTTTCTACAAAGACCTTCCAAATCTAAAGCCAATATCTCACTAGACTGCTATTGTTGGGAACTAGTTAGAGACAGAGAATGGATTTATGTAAAAGCAGCACATATGACCCAGTCACAGTTGTCACCAATATTGTGCCAGCTGCTAGAAAACTAAGTAGCTCCGTTACTTTGATTACTTACACAAAAAAGAATGCTTTACAGTTAAAATGAACTAAACATTAATTTTTTAAAAGACCATTCTGAAAACGCTCCTATTAATGTCCTTATAGCCTAATTTTATAGCTGTTTAAAATGTTTTAAATGTAAAATTCTCTCAAAATAATTTCAACACTTTTTTAAGTCAGACCAGCATTGTCTTAAAAAAACACAAATAACTAAAAAATATTTCAAAAAAATAAAACGGCTCCAAAATGAAAGGTATGAGCTAATTCAGATGTCCGCAACGTATACATGTTTCATGAAAGCTGTACACAACCACACCATTTTTGACTCATTTGTATTGGTATAGCAGGTATGTACAGTTTATTGGACACAATACTAAGACTTTTACTTTGCAAGAAGGAATTTTGTTACCAGGCTGTTACTTTTTGTTACTACTATTACTATTTTTGTTGCATCAGTGGCTGTTCATATTCTTTTTTTTTTTCATGTGTTTAACCAAAATGCTACAGATTGAGATTTTAAATAATCTCATCACCTTGAAAAGTGAGTTTTTCTCCTCTAAAGTCAGTCAAAAGCATTCAAGAGTTAAAAAGTGATTAGATGTAGAGTAAATGGATGAATCTGTCATCGTCGGGCATTTCTCACATTTACCCTCAAAGAGACCAGTCACACGATCTGGCCTGATGACCAGTAAGGGACAAAAAGGGCAGAGAGAGTTTGCTGAAAGGCTTCTGCTACGTCTGTGTAATCCATTGACCTGATTGATAAGGCTGTGTCAGAGTGACAATGTGTGTGTGTGTTATGTTTCCCACGCCCAGTACTGTGGGCCCTCTGAGTGTGTGTGTGTGTGTGTGTGTGTGTGTGTGTGTGTTACCCGACCCTCTCAGCTCAGCTTCTGTCCATCAACACCTACCCCAGGAATGTTAATGAAAAACAACAAGGGTATCCCAAAGACCTTGGCTCTCTGTCTTACTCTCTGACTCTTTCTTCTTTATCTTAGCCGTCTTTTGTTTGGCCTGAGAGTTTAGATTCACGTTCTTTCTGCTCGTTTATCAGATCTATGTAGCAATACCAACAGCTGTTTGAAGTGGTTCTGGGTGGTTTACTGGTCCATCAAGGAGTAGACTAGGAACCAGCAGGGGTTTCAAAATATATTCAACTAATTTATGAATCAAACAGCAAATTGTTTGCTGCTTCCTCCTCATGAGCTTTTTTCTTATTAGGACTGGACAATATCTTGAGGTAAAAAAATGTGAATATATTTTGAAACAAGACACATGTAGGAGTTGGTAAATGTAGTGCTTTAAGAGCTTAATATAATACCTCTACTTATGACCAATAAGCTGTGATACCAACCTGCTTGGTCTTTGGATGTTTGATCAGAAGATTCTAGGATTCTTTGTTTATTCAGGGATTGTAGAACACTTCGTCTTGATTCAAGTAGAGTCAGGTTTATAAAAATTAAGAATTTATTTTTCAAACAATTAAAACATGACAAGCTAACTAATATTTACTGTGATGAAATGTCAACAAGGTTGCAGTATTCTTCTGGCTTGTAGGAAAGTAGTGTAAAATCCATTTTAGAAGAAGAAGAAGAAGAAAGTATCATTTCTGTAGCACCTCTCAAGATAAAAATCACGAGGCGCTTCACTAAAACAAAAAAATGTAAAAATATAAAAAGCATTTAGAAAATGTTTAAAAATATATTTAAAATGAGCAAAAATAGGCAATTGTGATTAAAAAATGTTAAGAAAGAGAGAGAGTGAATAGGAAAGAGGGAAATTAGTGGATCATGAGGAAGGTGGAATAGGTGGGGAGAGCAAAATAGAGAGTGGTGAAGAAGGTCATACAAAAGCCAGCTTGAACAGGTGAGTTTTCAGCTGCTTTTTAAAGGAGACCCCTGAGTCCACTGACCTCAGGCTCAGGGGGAGAGTTCCAGAGTCTGGGGGCCACAGCAGCAAATGATCTCACCTTTGGTCTTTAGCCTGGTGCGCTGCACAACCAGTAGGCTTTGATCACTGGACCTCAGGGACCTGCTGGGTGTGTAGGCACTGAGAAGATCACCAATGTAAGATGGTGCTTGTCCATGTAAGGCCCTATAGACCAGAACCAGGATCTTGAAATGAACCCTGAAGTTGACTGGCAACCAGTGAAGCTGGAGGAGAAGCGGGGTGATGTGGGTGTGTTTGGAGGACTTGGTCAGAAGCCGAGCACAGGCATTCTGAATCACCTGTAGACGGTTCAGGGAGGTTCTGCTCAGACATTTGAAAAGAGAGTTACAGTAGTCTAAGCGTGAGGAGATGAAGGTGTGGATAACTGTCTCAAGTTCAGAGCGGGACAGAATGGGACTCAGCTTAGCAATGTTCCTGAGATGGAAGAAGGAAGAGCGAACAAGAGAACTGACTTGAAAATCCAGGGTGAGAGCTGGGTCAAAGGTCATGCCAAGATTCCTGACAGAAGGTTTGGTGTGAGAAGCAAGCTGACCAAGAGAGTCTCTGACTTTGGGAACCAGCTTGTCTGGGGCACAGATGAGGATCTCAGTCTTATCTTCATTCAGCTGAAGAAAGCTCCCACCATCCAGGTTTTGATAGAGTCTAAGCAGGTGTGTAACATCTGCAGCTTAGACATCTCATGGGACTTAAAGGAGATGTACAGTAGTTGGATGTCATCTGCATAAAGATGGTAGGAGATTCCTTTGAAGGAGCTCAGGATGTGCTGAAGAGGAAGCAGATAGAGGAGGTAGAGCAGAGGCCCCAGCACAGAACGTTGTGGGACACCATGGGTAAGAGAGGTGGTGGAAGACCTAAACTTGGAGACGGCCACAGAAAAGGAGCGCTCAGAGAGATAAGAGGAGAACCACTCCAGAGCAGATCCTGATAGGCCTACCCAGTCTCTCAGCCTCTCCAGTAGCAGGTGATGGTCAACAGTGTCAAAGGCTGCAGTCAGGACCAGCAGGACCAGAACAGAACAGTCCCCTGCATCACTGTGGGTCAGAAGGTCATTAGAGACCCTAAGAAGAGCTGTTTCAGTAGAATGAGCTCTACGAAAACCTGACTGGGAGCTATCATAGATGTTATGTTCATCAAGAGCAGCTGTGAGTTGTTTAGCCACAACCTTTTCCAAGATCTTGGAGATGAACGGAAGTTTAGAGATGGGTCTGAAGCTGCTGTGGAGAGAGGGGTCGAGACTCGGTTTTTTAAGAAGCGGGTGGATTATAGCGTTCTTAAAGTAAGCAGGGACCTGACCAGAGACCAGAGAAGCATTAATTATAGAGAGCACACTGGGACTGATGGACTGAAAAGCACTTTTAAACAAAGATGAGGGTAAGATGTGGAGGGGGCATGCAGACGTCTTCATAGTTAACTAGTTTGGTTAACTCAGGCAAAGAAACAGGAGCAAAGCTATCTAGGATGATGGGCTTGGTTGGAGTCGGCAGAGGCTTTTCTGCCAGATTCTGAACAGGAAAGAGGGAAATCAGTGGATCATGAGGAAGGTGGAATAGGTGGGGAGAGCAGTTTCCAAGTTTCCTAGTTCCTGCCAGATACTAGGATTATTTGTTTATTCAGAGACTGTAGAACACTTCGTCTTGATTCAAGGAAAGAGTCAGGTTTATAAAAATTAAGAATTTATTTTTCAAACAATTGAAACATGACAAGTTAACTAATATTTACTGTGATGAAATGTCAACAAGGTTGCAGTATTCTTCTGGCTTGTAAAATCCATTTTAGAGGAAAGAATTAGGTCTGCAGATGACCAGTGGCATTAGGTCAATATGTACCATAGGTGAAAAGTGACCATTTCTGGACATTACACACAGGATGACCCAAGAACTTTGAATTGGTTACAACCATTTTTAGCTTGGTCAGAACCATACTAAGTTTCCAAACGGGATGCGAGAAAACATTGATAAATGGAAATATTGCAATATTTTGTGCTATGATACTGAATCAGAATTTACAAACAACTTATTTAGATTTTACATGCAACATTTACTGTACTTCTTTTGTGTGGTCCACTTTAAATCCCTGACTGCTAAAGGTATCAGCAGTCTTTACAGCCTTCCACCTGACAGAACGAGACCTCACGATTACACTGGATTTTAATATCACCTATTGTTAGTCCTGTCCTTTGAAATGGCAACATTCTTACCAATAAACACCCCAAGTTTCCAAATTTCAGTATTGCGGCGGAATCTTGAGCAAAATGTTGCCGCAGTAGGCTAAAGCTTGGAGAAACTAACGTTTCGCCATCAGGTGCCACACAAACTTAGTTGGACATTCATGTTCACTGGTAGAATGGCAGTTGCTATAAATGTGTGTACGTTTACAAGCATATGGTCAACAGAACCATTCGATCCCAACCTCATTCAAGCCACCTGACACAGGTGAAAGCGCACCAAGCACATCAAAGTTGGCACACCTCCTCCGTGACATCAGAATGTACTTATCTGGCTCAAAGCAGCTGTTTTTGGATTGTAGAGAGACCCTTGAAAGTTAAAAATGAAAAAAGCTCCTTTGGGCACGCACTAATTTTTAGTTGTAAGACACAGAGATCTAAGCATAAAATAAACATTATTGTACTTTTAGAAGTTTAACCGACTTTTAAGCAGTGATGCCAGTAACGCATTACTCTAGAATAACGTCATTTCTTGTAACGACTAATCTAACGCGTTACTATTTCCTTATAAGTAATCAAATTAAAGTTACTTGTCCAAGACATTCTGCGTTACTTTATCCCTTACTCTGAATTTTTTCTGCTTAGGAAAATCCTGAGTTGAAGAAATGAAACATGGCTGAGGAGGAGCCAAGATCAGCTTTGCATAACGTATTTGACCAATCAACGCGCTCTTTCCTTTCATATGTGAAGCATTGCACCGCTTCACTAAACAATGGAACGGCACCGCGATGCCATTTGTTGGAATATAACTCTCACTCGTGGTGCAAAATTAAAACCAACAAAAAAAGCACAGTAATATTACTGAATAAATGACAAACATCAAACACAACCCTGCAATTAAATCCCAACAAAACGCACAATAAAGACTACCCTTGGCTACCCATAATGCACTCTGGAGTGGCATGCGGCTCTGTCATCTATCTGATGATGCGGCTCTCTGCTTGTAAAATAATTCATGAATATTTCATTAAAATATATTTTATTTTACTGCATTCATTTTTATCTGTATGCCAATTCTAAATGTAAAGATAGTCTGCGTAAAACTGAACAGGTCCAACGGTTGACAGGTCACCTGCTTGTGCGTAATCAGATGTCTATAGGAGCTTTCTGAGCTGAAGAGGAGGATATGAGATTTTGGACTTTTCCTCAAACAGGCTCATGGACGTTGGAGGCGGGAACAAGCGCTATTCAGCCAATGTTTCATAATCAGGGAACATTTTCTAAGTGACAAGTCTCTCTGAGAGACAGGGTTTGGAAAACACTCGCTTCAGTGAGAGGAGCCTTCCCGCATGGCTCTGATTCTGCAACGTGCTCCAAGCCCCCGATCTACACATCTTCAGCTTGTTGTTAGCATCTTACGTGTGCGCTGACAGCGAGCTGCGCGGAGCTCAGTGTCATACTGCCATACTGACGCGGCTCTGCAATATCACGTTGACATCGGGGGCAGTCCCACTGGACTGGCAGACCGGGGTGGTGGTCCCCTTATTTAAAAAGGGGGACCGCAGGGTGTGTTCCAACTACAGGGGGACCACACTCCTGAGCCTGCCTGGTAAGGTCTATTCAGGGGTTCTGGAGAGGAGAGTCCGTCGGATTGTTGAACCTCAGATTCAGGAGGAGCATTGTGGTTTTCGTCCTGGCCGTGTAACACTGCACCACCTCTATACCCTTAGGGGGATCCTGGAGGGGGGCCCTGTGGGGGGTACTCATACGGGCTTATATGGGCTGTTAGGTCCCTGTATGACCGGTGTCAGAGCTTGGTCCGCATTGCCGGCAGTAAGTCGGGCTCGTTCCCAGTGAGTTGGACTCCGCCAAGGCTGCCCTTTGTCACCGATTCTGTTCATAACCTTTATGGACAGGATTTCTCCTGGACGCCTCCCTGGTGAGGTTTTCTGGGCACATCCAACCGGGAGGAGACCTAAAGGTAGACACGGTAGAGGGACTGTGTCTCTCACCTGGCCAGGAAACACCTTGGGATTCCCCCGGAGGAGCTGGCCCAAGTGGCTGGGGAGAGGGAAGTCTGGGCCTCTCGCCTTAGGCTACTGCCCCCGCGCCTCAACTCCGGATAAGTGGTCGACTCCAGATAAGTGGATGAAAATGGATGGATGGATGGGTGTCCGTCCATCCGTCCAGTCATCGTGAACCCTGTCATTTAACAGTTTTGCCTTCTTGTGAAGATTGTTGTAAACAGGAACATTAAACTTGATTAACACCACAGCCGTGCAATACGCTGTTATCTCCATCTCTGTAAATGGCTGCATGGTGGCGCAGTGGTTAGCACTGTTGCCTCGCAACACGAAGGTCGCAGGTTCAAAACTCGGCTGCAGCCTTTCTGCGTGGAGTTGCGTGTTCTCCCCATGCATGCGTGGGTTTCCTCCGGGTACTCCGGTTTCCCCCACAGATCACAACATGCCCTATAGGTTAAAAAAAATTATAAGTCGCTTTGGGTAAAAGCGTCTGCTAAGCACATAAACATAAACATAAATGAGGCAAAAACAAATAGATCGGATCGTTTTCTTACCTTTTCAACAATGTTTCATGTAAAGTTTATTTCAGCACAAAGTTTAATTACAACAATCCAACGAGACAGAGCCTGGATTTGTATTCTGAACAGTTTAAAAATGTTTTAAAGAGGAGACGTGTGTGACGCGTCAAAAAGTGTCACCTGCTCAACATTAAAACCACTAACAGGGTGAAAAATATCTAAGTACTGTCGACACAGACGGGCTACAAGTTCTGGGTCAGTTTTATACAAACTGTGTTATTTATTATCTTCTGTTGAAAGATAACTTTTAAGGTACATGAGTGAATGGTATTGGTTGCTGTCACCTGTTGTGGTCGGTTAAAGCAGCTCTCGGCTGTCTTAGGGTAGGCCCCGCCCACAACGCCGCGGCTGCTGCAGCTCCCAGTGTTTACTGTGGGAAACGGGTAATAATGGCTCTTTGATGGGAAAAGGTTGCCAACCCCTGTACAACAGCGTGATCAACAATGGTGGGAGGAGAGAGAGGTGCGTTTTCTAGCTGGAAAAATAATAATAAAGTATTTTGGGTTTGTATCAGCTAAAGATGAAAATCTTACGGTTCGTTGTACACTCTGTGCTGGCTCTGTGTGTTTTATTTTTTTATGAATACTATTTATTTCAAGAAAGACTGTTTTTATTTTATTTTTATACAAACATGCTTTATGTCAGGCAATAAGTTTAAGTTCAACTTAAAATGTAAGAAGATACGTTGTCGACATTACTGTTAAAAAGCATTTGCAATAAATTGAGTGTTGGCAAAACCTGTTGTAGTTTTTATGTTGAGGCAGTGGAAAGGGATTTTGGTAGATGCTGAAAGTAACTAATAAAGTAAAGTGTAATCTAACTTAGTTACTTTTTGAATGAATGAATCAGTAAAGTAACTAAGTAATATTTGGAAGGAGTAATTAGTAGTCAGTAATCAGATTACTATTTCAATGTAACGGGCAACACTGCTTTTAAGTGACGTTTGTTTAGCAGAATTATTGTTTAGAAGTCACTCATAAAGCACATTTGACTCATCTGAATGGCAGACACAGCTTCTAAGTCCTGCCCTCTAGCATAGCGGAAGCCGGCGTGCAGCTGAGCTGCAATCTCCCGACTCGTCTGTTAACTGTCACTGGTGCAGGAAGTCTGGCTAAACTGTCACAAGCCTCCTCGGTCCTCAACACAACCCTGAGGAGGGAGGTGGGTCCTGCTAGTTCTTATTAATCCAGTATGGCGAACGTCACAAACTTTGAGTTTTCCTCAAGCAGTGCTTATTTTTTTTTATCACCTTTTGTCCTGAAATGTGCAGATTAAAGAGTTTGTGCAGCCGTCTGCACAAATGCATATGTGAAGAGGTGTGAGTGGATGGTGTTGTGCATGTGAGGTGTAAATGTGCTGGTACCCAGTCTCCACCTCGGGTGCGAGAGGAGGGTGGCTGTGTCAGTGTGTGTTGGTAACAGTGTAAATTGTTCTTTGATTGTCCAAGAGGAATGATGTGATTGGCTGAACTAAGAAGACCCTTTACACTTCAGCGCTAGGCACTTAGATGCACTCTTCTCTATACAGGAGGATGCTAAATGCCCCTTTTTATCTCTTATTCATCACTCTTTTTGTTTTTGTGGCTGCCCTGGCTTTAATCTTGGATGGAGTCTTTTAAAAGCAGCATACCCCCACCCCCCTCTCTCTCTCTCTCTCTCTCTCTCTCTCTCTCTCTCTCTCTCTCTCTCTCTCTCTCTCTCTTCCTCTCCCTCTCTTTCTCTCACAAACATACTCCTCTTCTTTATTTCTACTCGAAGCCTTCAAGTCATATTTTTTAATACATTTTTGTGTCTGTTGTTTTCCTGAATGTCTCCATTGTTTGACAAACCCGTTTAGAAACACAAGGAGCGAGACCGACACAAACCGAAACATAAGAAAGGCACGATGGACATGTCTCCTTCGCTCATTCTCCCAAACATCATGGTCCCAGACAAGGTGAGGCCTATCTGCCCTCCTCTCATTAATCCACTTGGGTTAAATATTAGACTATGAATGGCTTGAGTGGTTATTTATGTATTTACTTATTCTCCCACACATCTGTGCTTCCTCTCCCCAAATTTTATTCCTGTCTTTCTCCTCCGGTGATAATTTTTCTCCCTTTTCCGGTGCTTTTCACGGTTCCTGCACTCCCTTCCTCATCTTTTCACCTTTTTTTAATGTTCCACCTTCCTCCTCCAGACCTACAACAGCAGCACCTCCGGGGGAGGCGTAACCTCTCTGCCGGCTGCCTCGCAGAAGCGATTGGATGAGAACGCAGCCCGGTTCACCAACGCCAACTTTCAGGAAGTGTCATCTGCTCACTCGGGCAGCAGCTCCAAGGATGGCTTGGCCGCCGACGCAAGCAAGACGGCATCTGAGGTCAAGAATAAGAAGAACACTGGGGGTCACACAGTGGGACCGAGGGGTGGGCGCAAGTCTCTCACCTCCTCAGGGAAACCCCTACCCTCTGCTGTGGTCACCATGGCAACCTCCTCTACATCTGCCTCCGCTTCCACGGGGCCTTTCCATCAAGGTGAATTGATGGCAGCAAATGGTTCCGTATGTTAATTTTCCCACAAGCGGTAATTATCCCTGCAGTTAGAAAAATGGAAATGCAAAGATGGATCATCTGTTGTTAGCACTCGGCCCACCCACAAAAAAACCTGCCTCTGCAGCACAATTTCAAAGTGTAGCATCATAATTAGGACTGAACTCAGCTGTTGATTCGTGCATGCGTGTGCGTGTGTGTGCATGAGCCTGTATCTTTTTGACTGGCCTCTGTAATCCGGGCCCCATCTGTGTGTTTGCATTGACCTCCTTTGTTTTGTTTTTTTGTAAAATTCTTGAAACAGTTTGTTTTTTTTACTTGTGTCTGTTTAAGTATCTATCTATTCGTGTCCTTCAGAGTGTCCTCTGATAGACGGGAGGACTCCAGAGTCAGGAAGGGCTGAGGAGATAGCAGAGGAACAGATAAAACACTTGTTTGACTTATCTTGCACCTCCCTAAAGAGGATTCTAGAAGCTTCTCAGCTGTAACCGCTGTTATTTCAAGATGGTTGTCTTTCAGGTGTTCACCATCTCCCACCTGTGTTTTCTGTCCCCCAGGTCTGCTGTTGACCAACGCCAGTAAGACGCCTGCTGCACCTTCCTCCTCTGACTACTTAAGTTTCTCAGATCCATCGCTGCGTCCCGGTGGTGGGACAACTTTCTCCTCGCCGCCGTCCTTCAGCAGTTGCCTTGTGAAACCCAGCTCAGAGGGCGGAGCATCAGAGGGAACCGTGCCCCTCTTTGGCTCTCTTATGTCTGCTACCACGGCCTCTACAGGTGACACACTAGTTGACTTGTTGACTCTTTTTACTGCATTATTTTCACCAGCTGTCGGTCGGTTTGACAAAAATCCTCGTTTGAAATAAAAGCTAATGAACTTCAGTTATTAAATTCTGCGT